>NC_057750.1:13892451-13923562 GCF_004010195.1 Chiloscyllium plagiosum
AAAAAAAAACAGGTGTGCTTGCCCTTTGATGTGAAGGGCAGTGTTTGTCACTGGCCACCCGGGTGTTTTCCTATCTTCCTGGTGGTGGAATTGAATAAAGATTCGTGCACTTTGTGCCTTTCACTGTGTCTCACACCTGCACACACACACCATGGGTGCTGGGGATAAAATAAGCACTACCGCACTTAGGTGGTAGTGTGGGGGGGGGGGGGAACAAAAAAAAAGGGATTAAAATAAGAAAAAAAAAAGATTCGTGCACTTTGTGTCTTTCATTGTGTCCCACACCTGCACACACACACACACCATGGGTGCTGGGGAAAAAATAAGCACTACCGCACTTAGGTGGTAGTATGGGGGAAAGAAAAAAAAAGAAAAAATAAATAAATAAACAGGAGATAACTCTATTTTGATTTAGTCCCTACCCTCCCCTTCACAAAAAAAAACAAGAATGTGTCCCCTACCCTCCCCTTCACTGTTTTGATCACACAGCATTGCCCTTTGATGTGAAGGGCAGTGTTTGTCACTGGCCACTCGGGTGTTTTCCTATCTTCCTGGTGGTGGAATTTGAATAAAGATTTGTGCACCTTGTGTCTCTCACTGTGTCTCACACCTGCACACACACACACCATGGGTGCTGGGGAAAAAATAAGCACTACCGCACTTAGGTGGGTTAAATTATAAAAAAAGAAAAAAAATTAAAAAAAATAAAAATTAAAAAAAAAACAAGAATGTCACACAGCAAAAAAAAACCAGGAATGTCTCCCCATCCCCATTGTGCTCACTGACTAACACAGTTCCCTGGTCCAATGAAACTGCACAGTCAATATTTCCAATGTTGTGTTCAAATCCCACCACTGCCTCACCTTTCTGATTCATCCCACTCAACTGCTAACCATGTTGCCTGAAAAATAATGCACATCAAGTATTTGATCATGTAGCACTGCTTGTCACTGGCCTCTCAGATGTTTCCTTTCTTCCTGCTGGCGGAAACCGAATAAAGATTTGTGCACCTTGTGTCTGTCACTGTGTCTCACACCTGCGCACACACAACATGGGTGCTGAGGAAAATAAGCACTACCGCAGTTAGGCGTGAGTGTGGGGGTAAGATTAAAAAAAATGGGGAGTGTCAGACATTCTTTTCACTCTAAAGAAAAAGGAGTGTCAAAGGTGGGCGACACAGGGATTGGAGTGTTTTATTTCCCCCTCCAACTCTATTTTGATTTAATCCCTGCCCTCCCCTTCACTGTTTGATCACACAGCATTGCCCTTTGATGTGAAGGGCACTGCTTGTCGCTGGCCACTCGGGTGTTTCCTTTCTTCTTGGTGGTGGAATATAAATAAAGATTTACGCACCCTTGTTGTTTTTCACTGTGTCTGACACCAGCACACACGAAAAAAAGAAGAAAATTAAAAAAGAAAAAAAGAAAAAATAGCTAGGAGATTTAGAATCTCCTCAGTTTAGGGAACTGACTCTGTGCTGGCTAGGCCACAGTCATTGCGTTACTTAAAAAACAAGAGTGTCAGGAGTTCTGTTCACTCGAAGAGCTGGCTCTGAGGGAGCTGGATCAGTGTCAAGAACGCTGTGAATAAAGGGTGACTTGGTGACAGGATACCAGCCTTCACGGTGTCATTTTATCTAGTTTCTCAAACTAACAAGGAACGATTTCTCGAACTCACCCTCGCCTGAGGCGTGCTGACCCCTCAGGCTAAACTCACCCCCAGTCATCTCTGTCTGCAAGAGCAGCCCCTATGCTCCTCTGGGACTATGGTGGCTTTAAGTGTTGAGGGCTCTTGTAACAGAGTGGCAGTATCCCTACCTCTGAGCCAGGAAGTCTGGGTTCAACTCCCACCTGCTCCAGACTTCTGTCATGAGCGTGTTGATTCAGAAGTACCTATAAGGGGCAGTTTTGCTGTCTGGAGATTTCATGGTGACATGAGCAGGTCATGGGCTGTAAGTTCTATGCAGTTACCTCCTGACTCCCAAAAGCCTGGCCACCATCTACAAGGCACAAGTCGGGAGCGTGAGGGAATCCTCCCCACTTGCCCTGGATGGGGCAGCTCCAACATCACTCAAGGAGCTCGACAACATCCAGGAAAAAGCAGCCCACTTCATTGACACTCCATCCAATGCCTTAAACTTTCACTCCCTCCACCATTGGCAATCAGAAGCAGCCCAAAATGTCTACCATCACCAAAATGCACTGCAGCAGCTCACCAATGCTGTCTCAAACCATGACCTCTACCATTGCAGACGTCAACAGCAGCAGATACATGGGAATTCCACTATCTCGAATTTCCTTCTGAACTACTCATCATCCTGACTTGGAAATATATCTCCGTTCCTTCAGTGTGTCTCTGGGTCAAAATCCTGGAACCCCCCTCCCTAGCAGCATTGCGGGTATCCCTACACCCCATGCCATCAGTGGCAAGGCCAGTATTTATAGCTCACCCATAGATGCCTCTTTGAGAAGGCGTGGTGAGCTGCTTTCTGAAATTGCTGTAATTGCCATTTGCTGTCCTTTCCTAAATGTTACTCAAGATCATGCTCCCAACAGGGGGCATGGTGGCTCAGCACTTCGCACTGCTGCCTCATAGCGCCAGGGACCCAGGTTCAATTCCACCCTCGGTTGACTATCTGTGTAGAGTTTGCACATTCTCCCTGGGTTTCTGCGTGGGTTTCCTCTGGGTCTTCCATTTTCCTTCCACAACCCAAAGATGCGCAGGTTATGGTGGATTAGACCTACTATGGTGTGCCAGCTGGGTGGATTAGCTATGAGTAACGTGAGGTTACAGGGATGGGTGGGATGCTCTTCCAAGGGTTGATGTGGACTTGATGGGCTGAATGGGAGAAAGTGAGGACTGCAGATGCTGGAGATCAGAGCTGAAAATGTGTTGCTGGAAAAGCGCAGAAGGTCAGACAGCATCCAGGGAACAGGAGAATCGACGTTTCGGGCATGAGCCCTTCTTCAGGAATGAGGAAAGTGTGTCCAGCAGGCTAAGATAAAAGGTAGGGAGGAGGGACTTGGGGGAGGGGCATTGGAAATGTGATAGGTGGAAGGAGGTCAAGGTGAGGGTGATAGGCCGGAGTGGGTGTGGGGGCGGAGAGGTCAGGGAGAAGATTGCAGGTTAGGAAGGTGGTGCTAAGTTCGAGGGATTTGACTGAGACAAGGTGGGAGGAGGGGAAATGAGGAAACTGGAGAAATCTGAGTTCATCCCTTGTGGTCGGAGGGTTCCTAGGCGGAAGATGAGGCGCTCTTCCTCCAGCCGTCGTGTTGCTATGGTCTGGTGATGGAGGAGTCCAAGGAGTGGGTCCTTGGTGGAGTGGGAGGGAGAGTTGAAGTGTTGAGCCACGGGGTGGTTGGGTTGGTTGGTCCAGGTGTCCCAGAGGTGTTCTCTGAAACATTCCGCAAGTAGGTGGCCTGTCTCCCCAATATAGAGGTGATGGGCTGAATGGCCTGCTTCCACACTGTAGGGATTCTATGTAGCGATATGATGAAAGATTGGATTCTGCATCAAGTGTTCAATTCTGAAATGTTAACCCAATTTTTACAGTCTGGCCTCAAACCACAAGTTTTGTTTAATTCTGATTTGTTAAGGAGACAGCAACCGTGTGGAGATATAATGTCTGCTGATTTGGAGAGTAGGGGTTAAGCTCCAGTATCGCGAGATTGGTGCGAAGGAATATTGTTGAAGTGAAGTAATTGGGAGGTTCTCTTTGTATCTGGTCTGGTATATATCCAGCCTTCGATTGGATAATTGTAAGAAAGTTGCAAAAAGGAAACGGATCATTCTCAGTTTTCATTCTCGACTATGAGATCATAGCTCTCATAGAAGTATCAAACAGTAATGAAGCCATTCCTTCCATTGAGCCATTCCCAGTTCTCTTGCCTTTTATTCTTTCTTCAGGTGCTCCTGCAGTTTCCTTCCCAAAGCCGTGTTTGAACCTATCTCCACCGCTTATTTTAGCGACTAGTTCAGTTGAGGTGACCTGGTTAGCATGGACGAGTTGGGTTGAAGGACGTGTTTCCATGCTCTACATCTCCACTGTTTGTTCAGGGGAGATGCTGGTGAGGGGTAGTGTCACTGGACTGAGAATCCAGAGGTAGAAAGTGAGGACTACAGATGCTGGAGATCAGAGACGAGAGTGTGGTGCTGGAAAAGCACTTCCGTTCAGGCAGCATCCAAGGAGCAGGAGAATCGATGTTTCGGGCAAAAGCTCTTCATTCACTCCTGGCCCAATAGGTGCGGAATAATGAAACATCACATGATGGCATGGATTTTACTGGGGTGAGAGTTACTTTATTCCATGCTAACATGGCCTGACTGTTGGAAAACTGATGGAATCAGTGGTGACATTGGTTTTACACCCTGTTCGATTTCATCCATTTTGGGCTATGGAAGGTTTGAGTTATGTAGAAAGGCTGGATAGGCTGGCACTTCTTTCACTGGAGTGTAGGAGGTTGAGAGGCGACCTTATAGAGGTTTATAAAAGAATGAGGGGTATAAATAGAGTTACCCCCCTCAGATGGGGGATTTGAAGACCAGGGGACACATTTTTAAAGTTCAGAAAGGATGTTAAAAAGACATGAGGGGCAAATGTTTTACACAGGAGGTGGTTTGCGTGTGGAATGAACGTCCTGGGGATCTGGGTATAATTACAATGTTTAAAAGACATTTGGATAGGTACATGAATAGGAAAGGGTTGGAGAGATATAGACCAGGAGTAGGCCGAGAGGACTAGTCTTGTTTGGGATTATGTTCAGCAAGGACCCTGAGGGTCTGTTTCCATGCTGTATGATTCGATGACCCTACGAAATGGAAAAACAACTTTCCTGTCATCCTTGTGGAGTCTCTCTCTTTCCCCGGACCAGCTCAGGGTCCATTTTGGGTTGCAGTGTTTATTTGACATCTCTAAGGGCTGCAGGATTGAGAATGCTCTTTATTCCTGGTCGATTCCCTCGGGAGCGAGTGGGATGTGCCGAGAATAATTTCACACAGATTTCACACATGACTAGCCCTGCTCATGTGAGGCCAAGCTCCAAAGACATCGAACCAACCGCGAGCTTTGATGTCGGATGAAGTGATTACGAGTCCCACTGAGTACCACACTTCAACCTCCCTCTCTCCCAGATCACGTTTCGTCAGGGTTCAACTCCTGCGTGCGCATTTTTTTTCAGGCGAAATTGCATTCAGATGGATGAAAGGGCTGATCCTTTGTCCAAACAAGTGCCTATCAAAGACCTGTTTACACCAGTGGTTTTAAATTGTTTCCTAGCCAAATGCAGGAGACATGCAGTATACTGTGACAAACCATATGCACCAATTCTAATTGAGTTGGCCTCTAAGTACAACGTCAAGTATGAATTTTGTCTTTCCTGCTTGAAACAGCAACTAAAATTATTTAGCACAGTGGTTTATATTCTTGAAGCCCATTTAACTTATTAAAACATGCCAAAAAGCTTATATAACATAGAATCCCGACAGTGTGGAAAGAGGCCGTTCGGCTCATTGAGTCTGTACCAACTGTCTGCAGAGCATCCTACCCGATCGCCATTTTTACATTAGCTAACTCACCCAGCTTGCACATCCCTGGACACCAAGGACAATTCAGCATGGCCAATCCACCCTAACCTGCACATCTTTGTGGATTCCATGATTTGGAGGTGCCAGTGTTAGACTGGGGTGTATAAAGTTAAAAGTCACACAACACCAGGTTATAGTCCAACAGGTTTATTTGGAAGCACTAGCTTTCAGAGCTCTGCTCCTTTATCAGATGATTGTCCTGATGAAGGAGCGGCGCTCCGCAACCTAGTGCTTCCAAATAAACCTGTTGGATTAGAGCCTGGTGTTGTTTGATTCTTATCTTTGTGGACTCTCACAGGAAACAGGAGCACCCGGAAGAAACCCACGCAGACACATGGAGAATGTGCAAACTCCATACAGACAGTTCGATGGAATCGAACCCAGGTCCCTGGTGCTGTGAGCCCCATGCCAGCCCAACATAGTATAGGATTTCATTTAGATTAGATTAGATTCCCTACAGTGTGGAAACAGGCCATTCAGCCCAACCAGTCCACACCAACCCTTCAAAGAGTAACCCACCCAGACCCATTTCCCTCTGACTAATGCACCTAACACTATGGGCGATTTAACAAGGCCAATTCACCTGACCTGCACATCTTTGGACTGTGGGGGGAAACCGGAGCACCCGGAGGAAACCCACGCAGACACGGGGAGAATGTGCAAACTCCACACAGACAGTCGCCCGAGGGTGGAATTGAACCTGGGACCCTGGTGCTGTAAGGCAGCAGTGCTAACCACTGAGCCACTTTTATTTTATCTTAGAACTTCAGAACTCAGTTGTCATGCCTTTGTCAGTTAAAATTGTGTTCCATTTGTTGCAGAACCACAATGCATGATGCACAAGTTCAGCAAATGTTAGCTATAGTCACTACGTGTGGACAACTTCAGCCAAGGACTAATTCAGACCCACACAAAGATCCTTTGTTTACAAGTTATTAGAGTGTGGGTTACCTCAGGGAGGGTTTTAACCAGTAACGGCTGTAAATATGTCAAGCTAAATAGTCAAAAAGGGTGGCGCTGGAAAAGCACAGCAGGTCAGGCAGCATCTGGGGAATAGGAGGGTGGACGTTTCGGGGCTAAGCCCTTCATCAGGAATGCCGACCCGTGCCACCCTTTTCGACTCTGACTCTCCAGCATCTGCCGTCCTCACTGTCAAACTAAATAACTGTGCAGTGGGGGAAATGTGCATTAATCTTGTTCAATGCTTATTGTCACAGCTTTTAGGAAGTACAGTAGACTTGTTATTATCTGGCACCTTTGGGACCAAAAATGTATCGATTGATTGAGTATTCTGGAGAATCAAGGGATCTGCATAATCAATGTAAAAACATAAACTAAGTAAAAGAAGTGTAATGCAGTGGGTCTGTTAGACTTTATTTAGAGCATAAATCACTTCAACAATAACGCAACTCTGCCTTAAATAAAACTTACCAAATAAAACTCACTTGCACCCTCAACTGACCACTCAGACATAGCAATAGGTCACATGATTTGAGGAGAAATTGACTTGAAATTGAAACAACTGTTGATATTTTGGGTGGCCATTTGATTCAGCAATAAGAATTTTACATTGAGCGAAATAAATTGAAACTATAATAATTAGACAGAATAATACAGTAAACTTCACAGTATTTCAGATATATAATTTTTGCCGGTTTATTGAGAGTGCCAGTTCATAAAGCGTCAGTTAAAACAAAGTTTGTTGTACTCAATTAAACACTTGAAGTGACATTATATTCAAGGTTAAGGGTCTAGTGTGGGAAAGTGGGTTGTGGTGTATGTTTGCCAGTATAGGTTCAATGGGTGGAAGGATTTCTTCTGTGCTGTATGATTCTATGATTCGATAATGAACAAACAGCAGACAAACACAAATCTGGGCCTGACCTATTCCAGATTCAAGGTACCATCATGGAAGACCCATTTGAGTAATGGCTACCCAATCAATTGGACAGAAACAGAGTTTTGACCAAAGTGGCACAGAGCCAAGCAGGCAACTGCAGACAAGATGATGAAATTACTAAGTATCATTATCAACAAAAGAAGACAGCAGATAACCTTCAATCAAGAGACAAGAGTCTGATCAATTAGAGGGTGAGGATTAAAAATGGCTGATGAGCACTGGCCTTTGCGAAAGATCATGATCTGGGGCTTAACGTAGAAAATTGAACAAAGTCTGTGACGTGTGTGCATACATCATGGAATCATAGAATCCCTACAGTGTGGAAGCAGACCATTTGGCCCATCGAGTCAACACTGACCCTCCAAAGACCATCCCACCCAGATCCACCCTATCCCTGTAACCCCATATTCCTCATGGCTAACCCACATAGCCTGCACATCCCTGGACACTGTGGGCAATGTAGCATGGCCAATTCACCTGAACCTGCTCACCTTTAGACTTTGTACATCCTTTTACCATTGTCTGAGCTGCAAGTCCATTTTTGAACTTAGTTCATTTTTAACCGTAGTTAATCATTGTCTTAATGTTAAATTAAAGCAAACCGAACAGATCTTACAGCTTGACACCAGCCCACATTGGGAGATATTAGGTATGATGACCAGAAACTCAAAGAGGTAGATGGAGGAAAGAGAAGGAGCGAGCGAGAGACAGAGGAGGAAGGTGTTCCAGAGCATGCGACCAAAACAGCTGAAGATCCAGCCACTGAAAGTGGAGTAATTAAAAACGGGAATGTGCAAGGAGGCAAAATTACAGATGGTCAGATATCTCAAAGAGTTATGGAGGTGGGAAGACCAAGCCACACTGTCCATATGTCCAGCACAAGATTTCCAAATTAAGTTCTGAACTCTGAGCCTCATCCGAGCAAATAGTCACTAAGAAGGTGGAGGAAGTGCTTCGAGAGCACTCCCTGAAAAACAGCAGGAATATTCCCTGTGAATGACACATTGGAATCTGCAGCTCATTGCCTGCCCAGGCTGAAGAAGAAGCACTCACAAAAGAGGCCAGCAATTTCAAAAGGCTCTAACAGTCTCAGATGCGAAAGGACAATTTCTTGCTCTTGAATAAACACAGGCTGACACCCCTACCTCCAATAGGGTCTGCACATCCAAATATTAGACTATTTAGAATTAGAATCCCAACAGTGTGGAAACAGACCCTTCAGCCTAACAAGTCCACAATGGCCGTCCGAAGAGTAACCCACCCCCCGACTGATGCACTTAACCTATACATCCCTGAATATGATGAGCAATTTAGCTCAGCCAATTCATCCACCTGCACATCTTTGGAGGAAACCAGAGCACCCAGAGGAAACCCACACAGACATGGGGAGAATGTGCAGACTCCACACAGGCGGTCACTCAAGGCTGGAATCGAACCCAGGTCCCTAGTACCGTGAGGCAGTAGTGCTAACCACTGAGCCACCGTGACCTCAGCACTCACTGCAACTAGACTGCAACGGGACTTTTTAGATTCGTTTATATGGAGATGTAGTGGACAGTGAAGAAGATTATGTCAGAGTACAACGGGACCTGGATGAGAGGGGCTGAGGGGTGGCAGGTGGAGTTTAATTTAGATAAACGTGAGGTGCTGCATTTTGGAAAAGCAAATCAGGGCAGGACTTATACACTTAATGTCAAGGTCCTGGGGAGTGTTGCCATATGAGGAGACCTTGGGGTGCAGGTTTATAGTTCTTTGAACGTTGAGTTGCAGGTAGATAAGATAGTGAAGAAGGCTTTTGGTTCATTTGCCTTTATTGGTCAGTGCATTGAGTGTGGAGTTGGGAGGTCATGTTGCAATTGTACCGGACATTGGTTTGGCTACGTTTGGAATACTGCGTGCAGTTCTGGTCTCCCTGCTATCGGAAGAATATTGTTCAACTTGAAAGGATTCAGAAAAGATTTACAAGGATGTCACTGGGGTTGGAGGGTTTGAGCTATAGGGAGAGGCTTAAATAGGCTGGGGCTGTTTTCCCTGGAGCGTCGGAGGCTGAGGGGTGACCTGAGAGAGGTTAATAAAATCATGAGGGGCATGGGTAGGGTGAAGGGCCAAGCTCTTTTTCCCAGAGTTTGGGAGCCCAAAACTAGAGGGCGCAGGTTTAGGTTGAGGCGAGAAAGATATAAAAGGGACCTAAGGGGCAACGTCTTCACGCAGAGGGTGGTGCGTGTATGGAATGAGCTGCCAAGGGAAGTGGTAGAGGTGTGTCCAATTGCAGCATTTAAAAGATATTTGGACAGGTATGTGGATAGGAAGGGTTTCGAGGGATATGGGCCAAATGCAGGAAAATAGGGCTAGTTCAGTTTAGGATATAAGTTCCGCATGAATGAGTTGGACTGAAGGATCTGTTTCCATGCCATACATCTCTGTGACTCTATTATAGGATGTAGGCAGCACTGGCTTGACCAGCTTTATTGGCAGTGGCCTTTGAGAAGCTGGGGGTGAGCTTCTTTCTTGAACTAATGCAATCCACCTGCTGTCGACATACCCACCCCTGAGGGAGGGAATTCTGGGAGTTCGATCAGTGACAGTGAGGGAACAATGATATATTTCAAAGTTGGGATGACAGACAGTATATATCATTGCCGGAAGTGATGCACTGTTATACGATCTTGCTCTCTCTTACTGCTTTGAAGACTCTCCCTCAATAAAGTGAATATTTTCCTCACCCCAACACAACTTTGTGCATGTTCCTCTGCACAATGTGACCCAGAATATTATAAATTAGACTGGAGCTTTCAAGGTGCCGTTAGGGTTAGGTTAGGGTTAGGATTAGGTTGGGGAGATGTCATTTTAGTTTCAATTTTAGAGTTGTTTTTGTGATCTTGGAATAGGGAGGTCTGGAAGCTTGGTTCTGCATTTAAAAAACTTGAAGAATCAAAGTACTGTAGATGCTGGAAATCTGAAGCGAAAACAGGAAGTGCTGGAAATGTTCTGCAGGACTGGCAGCATCTGTGGGGAGAGAAAGAGAGTTAATGGTTCAAATCCAATAACTCTTCTTCAGTTCTGATGAGGGCATCAGACCTGGAGTGGCATGGTGGCTCAGTGGTTAGCACTGCTGCCTTGCAGCATCTGGGACCCAGGTCTGATTCCAGCCTCAGGCTACTGTATGTGTGGGAGTTTGCACACGCTTCCTGAGTCAGTGTGGGTTTCCTCCCATAGTCCAAAGGTGTGCAGGCTAGGTGGACTGGCCATGGGGAGATGCAGGGATGGCGCGGGTGTGGGTGGGATACCTTTCAGAGGGTCAGTATGGACTAGATGGGCTGAATTTCCAGTTTCCACCTTGTAGGGGGTTCTAAGACCTGTATAGGGGGGAAAAGCAATGCTGTTTTCCAGTGATATGTGTCTAGACACACGCTCAGACAATCATTATGAGGAAGCAAGAATGCTGAAAGCAGATCAAAGGTGGAAAGTCTTCTTTCGTAAGAAATCCTGCAACGCTGCTCAACATCGAATTTCGAGATTGTGCATGTTTACTCTGAAGTTGAAGTGATAGTGGACTGAATCACATCATACCTGAATGACATGTGCAATAGAGAGAAACTTGGGTGAATTGTGTGAGATGAGCAGTGAGGAATTTGTCGTCATCTAATGTAAAGTGCCCTATTTTCCCATCAGGTGTTATTTAGCAAGATTGTTCCAGGTGAGCAGCCTATTTTCATGCATTTACATTCTCATTACCACATCTTGTATCAATGCCAAACACAATGTCCTGTTCTCCCACCAGTGACCATTCCCAACGTGAAACGCAGGGTGATTACTTAGAGTCATTGGTTAGATTACTTCAGAGTGGAAACAGTCTCTTCGGCCCAACAAGTCCACACCGTCCCTCTAAAGAACAACCCACCCAGACCCATTTCCCTACATTGACCCCTTCACCTAACACTATGGGCCATTCACCTAACCTGCACATCTTTGGATTGTGGGAAGAAACCAGAGCACCTGGAGGAAACCCACACAGACACGGGGAGAATGGGCTAACTCCACACAGATAGTTGCCCAAGGCAGGAATTGAACCTGGGTCTCTGGTATTGTGAGGTAGCAGTGCTAACCACTGTGCCACTGTGCCGTCAATGAGCTTAGAAACAGGCCCTTCAGCTCACCATGCCTATGCTGACTGACAAACACCAAACTACATTAATCCCATTTGCCTCCATTTTGTCTGTAGCCTACTATGTCCTGGCACTATAAGTGCTCATCCAGAAGCTTCTCAAATGTTGCCTCCGCGCCCTCTCAGGCAGCCCCTGGTGAAAGAGTGTTTCCTCAGAGCTCATCCAAACCACGTGTTTGCCTGGAAAATCCAGTATTTCGCTTCGATACCCATCAATACCAACATCTCAGGGCAAATGCCATGGGCAGCCCAATATAACAGGGACCATGGGCAGAGACTATGCTGAGGATTGCCAGCACTTGGCTGGGAGCATGACTGGGCTTTAAAGATGGCACCAGAAATCCAAAGAGACCCTGGCATTGGCCAATACTTCCACCTGTGGCGAGAGGGAAGTTGCAAGGAGTGGGGAACCAAATGGGCGTAGTGCCAAGGTGGTGAGGCGAATTTGGGAAGATGACATGCGAAAGCCCGCCAGGCCATGTGGAGAGAAACCCTCCATTAAACTGAGCAAAATTGTCACTCAGCCAACTTCTAGTCAAATTCGGCCTCGTTGTGTTCAGTTTGCAGTTTGTTGTTGGTGCCTCAGGGAGCTGAAGAAAACTGATTTGTGAGCGCACAGGAGTTTTCTGGAAGACAGCCTGCTGTAGCAGTGCCAGCCGTAGCAAGGGGGCTTGGCAGTCAGTTGGCTGGGCAGCTGGTTTGCAATACAGTCAAAGCCATCTCCTTTCCCAATCTTCCACCTTTTTCTGTTCTCCCACAGATGCGGGCCCAGACTGGGCAGCAGGCTCCCTTTCTGAAGGGGAGAAAGTGAGGACTGCAGATGCCGGAGATCAGAGTTGAAGAGCGTGGTGCTGGAAAAGCGCAGCCGGTCAGGCAGTATCCGAGGAGAAGGAGAATAGATGTTTCAAGCATATGCTCATCGTTTTTGATTCCCTTTTCGGAAGTGCAATACTGAACCAGTTGTGTTTTTATGACAATCCAGCAGCTTTCATGGTTACATTGTCCTTTGCTAGCCCGGCATTTTCCACGTTTATTGAGCTTATTTCCTTGTTTCATTTCGCAGGTAATTAGACGTGTAAAAGCTGACAGCATGGGCTCAGTTCCTGTACCAAATGAAGGTGTCACCTTTTTAGCTGCCCCCTTGCTTTGTCTATTTATCCTATCCATGCCCCTCATGATTTTATGAACCACTATAAGGTCACCCCTCAGTCTCCAACTCTCAAGGGAAAACAGCCCCAGCCTATTCAATCTCTCCCTATAGCTCAAATCCTCCAACTCTGGCAACATCTTTGTAAATCTTTTCTGAACCCTTTCAAGTTTCACAACATCTTTCCAATAGGAAGGAGACCAGAATTGCACGCAATATTCCAACAGTGGCCTAACCAATTTCCTGTACAGCCACAACATGACCTCCCAACTCCTGCACTCAATACTCTGACCAATAAAAGAAAGCATACCAAATGTCTTCATCACTATCCTATCTACCTGCGACTCCACTTTCAAGGAGCTATGAACCTGCACTCCAAGGTCTCTTTGTTGACTTAACAAAATGGCTGAATAAAATAGTCCTTTATTTATGAGAGTTTAGGAGACTGATGGGCGATCTTATTCTAATGCACCAATTCCTGAGGGGAAAAAGAGCTGTGGATGCTGTAAATCAGAAACAAAAACAGAAATTGCTGGAAAAACTCAGCAGGTCTGGCAGCATCTGTGGAGAGACAAAGCAGAGTTAACGTTTCGGGCACAGTACTCCTTCAGGATTCCTGAGGGGGCTTGATAGGGTAGACATTGAGAAGATGTTAGTGGGGGAAAGCACAGCAGGTCAAACAGTATCAGAAGTGCATGACTTCCCAGTCTGAGCGAAGGGACCTGCCTGAAACATTGACTCCCCTGCTCTTCTGATGCTACCTGACCTCTGTGCTTTTTCCAGCTCCACATTTTATCGAATCTGACTTTCCAGCATCTGCAATCCTCACTGTCTCCAAATTAAGGCGGAGGGAGTTGTTGCAGAGGGAGAGGACGCTCACTTAAAACCGAAGGAGACGATGGAGAATTTACTACCTCAGAGAGTTGGAGAGGCTAACCATTGAAAGTTTTTGAAGAGCAGGCAGGTAGAGTTTTGAAATATTGAGGATTTGAGGCCATTGATGAGCCGGCATGAAAGCGGAGTGAAGGCCTGTGACAGATCAGCCATGACTTTGTGAGATGGTGGGGGGGCAGGTTTGAGGGGCCAAATGGCCCACTCACATTCCCATTTCCTGTAGTTTGTGTTTGTTTCTGGCAACCTTGTTTTCAACTCTAATGTAGTTCATGCTTCTCGCTTGATAAACACCTTTTTTGTTCATGGTAAAAGTACGCCATGTGAATGTTTTCAGTAAGTGACCTCCATGCTTATAAGAGAAAACCAGATTAAGGTCTCACTCTGGGATCCAACATTTCCATTATTAGCATCAGTTAGATTCATGCCATGAGGTACATTATTTTCTAACAAGATACAAGGGGACCTGTGTGTACCGGTCTTCACTCCAGGAGGTCCTAAGGACTATTGACATATTCCCATCTACGCCTATGTGACATCTTCAGATTGGGTGGTGCTTAATTCGGCTTCTAACATTAACCTTTTCAAAAGTACAATAACCAGGATTTGGAGTTCAAGATGTAAATGAGCCAAAAAAGGGTAGTTTCTTCTGACTGAGAGCTCGCGGTGAGTTTATCAAACAGTTTGATCTCTTGTTATGAAGGGGTGGTGCGGTGGCTCAGTGGTTAGCACTGCTGCCTCACAGATTCCAGCCTCAGGCGACTGTCTGTGTGGAGTTTGCACATTCATCTGGGTGCTCCAGTTTCCACTCACAGTCCAAAGACGTGCAGGTTAGGGTGAATTGGCTGTGCTAAATTGCCCATAGTGTTCAGAGATATGTAGGTTAGGTGTATTAGTCAGGGGTAGTAGGGGAATGGGTCTGGGTGGGTTACTCTTTGGAGGGCCCATATGGACTTGTTGGACCAAATGGCTTGTTGTTTCCACACTGTAGGGATGCTAAGTAAACAGCAATGTTAGGTTAAAAATCACACAACACCAGGTTATAGTCCAACAGGTTTAATTGGAAGCACACTAGCTTTCGGAGCAACGCTCCTTCATCAGGTGGTTGTGCAATAACCTGGCGTTGTGTGATTTTTAACTTTGTACACCCCAGTCCAACACCAGCATTTCCAAATCATGAGCAATATTCGGCTAAGTTTGGAGTGGGCTTGAAAGACAAAAGCTCAAAAAGTTAAGAGATGGATTTGGGCAGGAGACAGAAATAACTTCCTCTGCAGGGACAGGGTAATTATCTTTTGACGAAACTGCAGTACCCAGGGTTACTGACTAAATGAGACTGCAAGCAGGCATCAGATTAACTCGAGATGTTTCAGGCTGAGGAGACTGCTGGGTGCGGTCAGCAGGAATTGTAGAGAAAAAGGAGAATGTGTGGTTGTTGCACAGCCTTACAATGACCCTGGTCACTCTACAACATAGGAACAGGAGTAGGCCATTCAGCCCTTTGAGCCTGCTCTAGCATTCAACATGATCATGGCGGACCCTCTATCTCATTGTCATCTAATCTCTTTCTCTCTTGAAGATCTAAAATCTGATCAAGCCCTTTGTGGAATATATTCTGTGACTTGGCCTCCACAGCCAGGGTGGGCTGGGGGAATGGTAGCTTGAAAGGCGATAGGTAAATGCAGGTGGGGTGTGATGTTGATTGGTCGAAGGTGAGGCTGGAGCGGATAGATGGGACAGGAGATGGACAGATAGGACAGTTCAAGAGGGTAGTGCCGAGTTGGAGTGTTGGATCTGGGATGGGGTGATGAGGAAACTGATGAAATCGATGCTGATGCCATGTGGTTTGAGTGGGAGGGAGAGTAGAAGTGGTCAGCCACAACAAACAAGCCCACCATCCTGTCGCCCACCACTTCAACTCTCCCTTCCCACTCCACCAAGGACATGCAAGTCCTGGGCCTCCTCTACCGCCTGAATAACTCTGATTTCTCTCCACAACTGCTGCCAGACCAGCTGAGCTTTTCCAGCAATTCCAATCTGACCTAGACCCATTTGCCAATACTTGGCCCCATATCCCTTGAAACCCTTCCTATTCATATATCCATCCAGGCACGTTTTGGATGCTGTAGTTGTACCAGCCTCCAGCACCTACTCTGAAAGCTTGTCCCCATGCTGGGACCACTCTCTGTGTGAAAAATTTATCCCTCAGGTCCTTGTGTTGTTGTAACATTCTGTGTCCAATAGATAAGCTTATCTGGAGTTTCCAGGATGAAATTCAGATACATAGAGTCAGCCTTTTTGAATATGATCTAGAATTGTCTGTTTAGATTTATCTATTTAGATTTTCACCACATCAGGTGGATTTGTTCCATGCTGTAGTGCAGTGTTCAGTCTGTAATTATGTTTGTGCAGTTTTTGTGTTCAGTGTATAGTTCTGCAATAGGTCTGCTGTGTTATTTGTAATTGTTTTTCTGTACTGCTTTGTGTTCAGTCCCGAATTGCCTGCTGTAAATACAGGTAAAGCTTTTTTTGTTCTGCTGGACTAAAGGCTGCCTTCTCATTAGAGGGATGTTCCTGGTGATTTAACCTGACGGTCGCCATACCTCAGGGTTAGAGTAGTGCTGGAAAAGCACAGCAGGTCAGGCAGCATCCGAGGAGCAGGAAAATCGACATTTCGGGCAAAAGCTTACGGGCAGCATGGTGGCTTAGTGGTTAGCACTGCTACCTCACAACACTAGCATCTCAGGTCCCATTGCTACCTCAGGCAACTGTCTGGGTGGTGTTTGTACGCTCTCCCTGTGTCTGTGTGGGTGTGCTCTGGTTCCCTCCCACAGTCCAAAGCTGTGCGGGTTAGGTGAATTGGCCATGCTGAATTGCCCATAGTGTTATATGCATTAGTCAGAGGGAAATGGGTGACTCTTTGGAGGGTTGGTTGGGCTGAAGGGCCTGTTTCCACACTATAGGGAATCTAATCAGGGTTCCTGATGAAGGACTTTTGCTCAAACCGTCGATTTTCCTGCTCCTCGGATGCTGCCTGACCTGCTGTGCTTTCCCAGCATCACTCTCATCTAGACTCTGATTTCCAGCATCTGCAGTCCTCACTTCTGCCTGGTCGCCATACCCTCAGGCAAAGGGGAGCGGCTGAGAAGGAGAATCTTTCATGATAACGTCAACTAGTACAAGAATTGAACCCATGCTATTGGCATCATCTTACACCCTGAACAAACTGTCCACCTGATTGATCTAACTGACCCACTCTTTCTGAAACGTGAGATTGCTATTACACAAAATATGTGTAACCGCAACAGTAGGTGGAATCAGCAGGGAGGCTGAATTAGTTTCACACCAAGAGATCTCCTTACCTGAACGTGAACAAAGTCAGAAGTCACATGACACCAGGTTATAGTCCAATGGGTTTATTTGAAACCACAAGCTTTTCGGAGCATTGCTCCGAGGTCAAAACGCACACAACACCAGATTACAGTCCAACGGGTTTATTTGAAATCGTGCTGAAGGAGCAACGCTCGGAAAGCTTGTGATTTCAAATAAACCTGTTGGACTATAACCTGGTGTCAAATGACGCCTAACCCTGTCCACCACAGTCCAAGACTGGCACCTCCACATCCTGGGTGTGAACAAGACAGACATAGACATTGAACAGTGTAAAATGGGAGTGTGTCATTGTTAAATGTCACACTATCATAATGACTGCGACCTCACTGGAAATGCAAACTGATCCTTTGGCAATTTAGTTCTTGGGAGGTTCAGTGACCCTGTTGGATAGGGAGGATAAAATGCACTTTGAAACATGTTCCGATACAGCACAGCCATGCAGGATAGATCAGAGACTTTCACTGAGTTCCCTCCCCCTCTGAAAACAGTGAGCAAGTGCCTGCTCACCCATAGCGACCTATTGTTGTGTTGCATTATTTCCAGGTCACAGTGGACCTACAGCAGGGTCATAACATTACCTTCACTTGGGAGTCGTTTATTGTCATCTGATACTGCTGTGCAACACTGTTGTATACGTGAAGGGGGAACAGCTAAAGTTCAGAAGAAAGCGAGGAAGGCTGTTGCTATATTTCACTTAAACTTTTATCTTTGAGTTATGATTCTGCCCTTATCTAAGGAACGACATACACGTTGTAGAAGGAGTGTGACAAAGACCATTCCTGGGCTTGTCTCGTGAGGATGGATTGAGGAGATTGGGCCTCTACACTTTGGAATGAGAGGAGGTCTCTTAGAAACATGGAAATTTCTGCCAGGGTTTGACAGGGTAGGCGTGGAAAAGATGGTCTCCAGTTGAGGGTAGAGGAGGGATACGCAGAGGCCTACAACAGAGGACTTGGTCTGAGAGCAAAAAGCAGGCCATTTAGGATTGAGCTAAGGAGGGATGCCTTGACTCGGAAGGAGCTGAATCTTTGGAAATCTCTACCCCGAAGGCGATTGATGGTCAGTCATTGAGATTTCTAGGTATTAATGATATTGAGAGATAAGGTGGGAGAATGATAATGAGGCAGATGATCGAGTTGAAAGCTGAGCAGGTTGATGGCTCAATGGTCTATTCCTGCATCTCTGCCCTTTATTCCTGTAATTGTGAATACATGTTTAATACCACTTCATGGCACTCACTTTAATCATTTTATGCCTTTGCTTTCACAGAGATTTTAAATGTTCATTCATAAAGAGGTAGAATCATAGAGCTATAGGGCAGGGAGACAGACCCTTCGACCCAGCTTATCCAAACTGATCGGGTTTCCGAAATTAAACCGGTCCCATTTTCCTGCATTTAGCTCATCTCCCTCTATACTCCATCCAAGTGTCTTTTAAATGTTGCAATTGTACCAGCCCCCACCACTTCCTCTGGCAGCTCATTCCATACATGCACCACCTTCTGTGTGAAAACGTTACCCCTCATTTCCCTTTTAAAGTTTTCCCTCCTCATCTTTAACCTTTGTCCTCCAGTTCTGGACTCCCCTACCCTGTGCAAAAGATCTTGTCTACTTACCCTATCCATGCCCCTCATGATTTTATAAACTTCTATAAGTTCACCCCTCAGACTCCTACGCTCCAGAGAAAACCTCTGGAGAAAACTCCAGAGAAAACTCAAACCTACACGTCTGGGTAACATCCTTGTAAATCGTTTTTGCACCTTTTCCAGTTCAGTAACGTCCTTCTTAAACCAGGGAGACCAGCACTCCAAATGTAACCTTACCAATGTCTTGCACAGCCGTAACATGATGTGCCAACTCCTGTACACAATGCTCTGACTGCTGAAGACAAGTGTGCCAAATGCCTTCTTCACCACCCTGTCGACCTGCGATGCCACTTTGCCAACAATAGGATAGGGAGGAAGATGCAATAATTTGTTGCTTCCACCAAATTCACCTGTTAATTCATGGAGAAAATCTTTGGAAATTGGAAAATGAAGATGTGTTAAATAGTGAGGAGGAGGTGGCACAATGGTAATATCTCTGAACTAGTCACCCAGACAACACTTCGCTTTTCCAGATGAATCTGGCTAATTATGGCCTTCATCAATGACGACCTTCCCTTAACAGTTTTATTGAATTAATCCCACTGCCTGCAGCTTTAACAATGATTCCTGTCTCTGAGTAAGACCCTCACTCCGAAGTTGTTTAAGAAGAATCCCTTTTCTTTAATGTCTTGCCTCACTGTTGCCCTCTGTCTGTCGTTGTTTGTGTAGCTTGGTTTCTGGATGTGTCCCACTATGTGCGATTTAAATAAATGCATCATGCCTTTACCACAGCTTTAAGTAATGGATCTTCCACCTTATCTGGGTCATTGATGGTTTCCTAACTTCCTCTTTCCATTAAATACAATCCGCAAAAGCTGTTAAACTACTCCCTTATCACCTCAATTTAGATGTTCCAATAAGAAATTCTTATTGGAGCAGTGCCTCATAGTCCCTGGTCTAAGTTGTAAATCTCTTGCCTTATTTCCAGCTTTCCCAATGTGTAAGTTATGCTTTTACCATGTTTAAATGATCCCCCTGCCCACTGGGCAATTCAAATTTACTTCTGGAAGCTCGATGTCCGTTTGGTTAGATCTCGACTGGGGAAGGCTCCTGCAGAATGTTGGAGCCCGTTGCCATTGGTAACTGGCTTGGTGTGACTGGCTCTCCAAGTCTTGGCACCGTGCATCTCTTCCAATGTCTGCAACGTTTTTCCCAACGGCAGGAGATTCCACCGTGCCATAATGTTCTCCTCCGCTGGTTTTGCAAGCGTTCAGTTCTTCCAGCCTTCCCAGAGCAGCGCCTGAAGAATCATCCCGTCTCCAATACTGCCACCATGTTATACGATGAATCCGCACCTTAGCTCATCGTGCTGTGTGAGTTATCTGCAGATTTGCTGTCACCAACCTGGTTGGGATCTAAAGGGGCTGCTTTTGCCTTGATGTGGTGGAGGATAGCTACTTGGCAATCTAATGAGAAGAGGCAACTTTTCTTAAACATGACAGCAAGCAGTTCCAGTCACATTTGCACAATAGACATTGTGACAAAAATTGTGAGAAAAATCCTTTAACCCTTCTGCCTGAGTAAGTATTCATCTAAATCCCTAGGTGTTGGTGCTCCAGGAAGTCCCTTAGCTACCTGAGGGAGCTCAGCTTGATGTATCCACAGGACAACCTCGATTATTCGAATGACACGGGCGGGGAATATTTTGTTCGGATAATTGAATGTTCGGATAATACAGTTTACTTAAGCATCAGGACCTTGCGATTTTGTTCAGATAATCTGAAATTTGGATAATCGATGTTTGGATAATCGATGTTTGGATAATCGAGGTTGTACCGTATATCTAAATTCTTCTCAGTCATGTATCGAAGAGTTTGTCAATTGGGACAGGGATTAGGACTCTAGTTCAGCTTTATTCTTCCATCAGATATTTGCTTTAGTGTTTTGCTCTTAAGGATATTAGATATCTTCTTATTTATGAACGAGCTTCCTATAAACAGATATTCTAACTCAACAATATTCTTCCTCTGACCATATGTGACCTCTTCTTCCTGGTTTAGTCCCTAGAGCTTCCAATTGCTTCCAGTCCCAAAAGTTTGCATGTTTATGATGGGACCCAGACCTATCTTAGTTGTAAGTCAAGATTAAAGTGATGCTGGAAAAGCACAGCAGGTCAGGCAGCATCCAAGGAGCTGGAAAATTGATGTTTCGGGCAAAAGCCCTTCATTAGGAATTCCTGATGAGCATTCCTGATGAAGGACTTTTGCCTGAAACGTCGATTTTCCTGCTTCCCAGATGCTGCCTGACCTGCTGTGCTTTTCCAGCACCACTTTAATCTTGACTCTGATCTCCAGCATCTGCAGTCCTCACTTCTGCCTAGCTTAGTTCAGACTCTTATAGAACAATATCTTCTCATTTCTCACCTTGCTCTGGTCAAACAACCCATGTAGTTTTACGCTGATATCTGAAAGACCTGAGCATGTGAATATTTTGTGAATTTACAAGTGCCTGTCGAGTTTGGTACACCTTTAAGTGAGGTTCATGTGTTTGCTGTGCACCAAAATACTATGATTTCCTTACGTTACAATAGTGACTACACTTCAGGAAGATTTGTTTTAACACATGTCCAAAGGTCGGGAAAGGTGCTTTCAAAATGCAAGTCTTACTATCTTTCCTTGGGTCCACCTGCTCCAGGGACAGGAGATTGAGGGACAGTGATCAGAGGGCTTTCCTGCTGCCCACTGCAATACTCCCCCTACAGCTACCACCAGGAAACAAAGCATTAACTCGGTTGTTCACTGTTCGGTTGTTTGTGGCCTCCTCACACTGTTCAACCAGTCACTGAATTATACCCCTCCATATCTTATTATGTTTCCGAGACTAAATTTATCAAAATGAGTAATGTTGAAATAACCTTTGCTATGCATCTATGATTTATACAGGTACTCCCCCCCACCGCTATCCAAAATTAGAGCGTCCTTCTGAAAAGCGAAGAAACATTAATTTATATGGGAAAGATTTCACCTTTTCTTGTAAAAGCGAAAATCCTCTTCGGATTTTTTCCAGTTAGCGAAAACAGGTACCAACGTAGGTCATTCATAAAAGCGAACTTTCAAAAAGTGGTGGGGGGTGGTGCCTGTACCCAACATCGATTTAAATGCTATCGCGGGGGGACAATCTGAAAGGCTCCATTTGCAAAAACTGCATTGAGATACCGATGCTAATTTGTCATCAGAATCACACATGGGTGGTAACCCTGATCTGTGCTCTATTCATAAAGTAATAACTCCAGAGCACATGTTAGAAACTCTGCAGGTTGGCAGTAATCTCACTCCTGAGTCAGAAACTTGTACGTTCAAGTTGTGATCTGGAAACATGTGCAAGACACCCGGGTCAGAGACCCCCGTGCAGTACTGAGGGAGTGCTGCAGGACAGAGAATTAGAATTAAAACTAGAATTAGAATCAGCTTTATTGTCACATGTACCCAAATAAGTACAATGAGAAGTTTACAAGTCATCACTGACGGCGCTACCTTAGTTACCTAAGTTCAGGTTCGTAAGTACAAATTCTTTGAAAGCATAACAAAATTAGAAAAATAAAGAAATGGAAAGTTCGGAGTAACAGTCATTCTAACTCAGTCCAGTCCACATCAGGCCTTCACTCCAGGCCTCGCCCTGAGGCTCTTGAGGCCTAGAGACTGCCCTGGAATCATCTTCAGGCTGGAAGTCCACATTGAGGCCAAGAGACCGCCACTCGAGTCCGCCAAGACACCGCCACCCCAGCAGGATGGTGGCATCTTTTCGACGAGGTTTTTCCTCAAGGGGCTATCTCCCCTCTCAGATGGATCTAAACGATCCCAAGACATTATTCAGAAGGAGAGCAGGAAGATTCTCCCCTCTAAGCCACACATTCTGACTTGCAGCTGTATTGGCAGTTCCTTCAGTGGCACTGGGTCAAAATCCGGGGCTCCCTCCTTAACACCAGTGGGGGGGGTGGGGTGTCCCTACACCATGTGGGCTGCAGTAGTAGCTCATGGTGACTTACCACCACCTTCACAAGGGGCAACTGGAAATGGTGAGCTAGGGACACTCACACCCTGTAAAATAACACCTACGAAAACTGATCTGGCCAATGCTGATCCCTCAACAAACACCACTGAGACAGATCATCATCCCATTGCTGTGCTATGGGGAGAGAGTGCCATCCATAAAATGGCTGCTGTGTTTCCTACAATGAAAACACTTGGAAAGAATTTCATGCGCTTCAAAGCGTATCAGGTGACCTCGAGGTCCCCTAAAGGGCGCTACAAAAATGCAACTCTCTCCTTTCTCTTCTGGTCTCTGAAATGAAGTGATTCCCTGTGGAATGTCAGATTTAGCGATTCTGGACATCATTTTCAAAGAACCGCAGGTTGCGTTAGCATACTGGAACAGAGCAGGCGATGACAAATTAGTACAATCCATCTGAAAGAGACATAGCTGCACTCAGCAAATTCCAAAATCCATTTGGTTAAAATTATTAAAATACTACAGAGATTGAACTAAATGACATTTGCTTATATAAATATATTTTAAAAATCAGCATTCTTGTCAGCCCAAGTATTACTCCTTAATGCTGATGAATTAACATAGGACTGAGATTTCAGTGAATTATAAAAGCACATTTAATAATTACGTTTGGTACAACAGTAAAGTGTGAGTGCAATTGTTTAACCATGTAGTGATTTGTCAGGATGCTGTAGAGTTCTCACAGGAATGTGTCATTCTCCTCTAAATGCGTATTGAGGACAGCACTGTGGCTCAATGGTTAGCTTGCTGCTTCACAGAACGAGGGACGCAGGTTCGATTCCACCCTCAGGCAACTGTCTATGTGGAGTTCATACATTCTCCCCTGGGTTTCATCCCAGTGCTCCAGTTTCCTCCCAGGATGGGCAGGTTAGGCTGGATTGACCATGCTAAATTGCCCATAGTGTACAGGGATGTATAGGCTAGGTGGGTTAGTGGTGGGGAATGCAGGGTTACAGGGGAACGGGTCTGGGTGGGATGCTCTTTAGAGGGTTGTTGTGGACTTGATGGGCCTAAAGGCCTGCTTCTGCAGTGTCGGGATTCTATGATGAAGTACCAGAAAACAGAGACAGATAAGTACTAGGCGGGACAGACCTCCAATCCTACTGCAGAGGTGCACTGACTATGTCACCGAGCGAGGTGACGAAACATCTGCACAAAGACACATCAGCTCAGCAAACGAATCTCCAGCCTCACTCTTCCAAAGTTGGGATTACTTACAAAGCAACTCAAGGCTGTTTGAGATTTTCTTGAGTCATACACATTGATGTGGCATAGATTCTACTGTTTTAGGACAATTAGAAACAGAAGGTGCTGTCAAGTACACTGCAGGTCGGGGGAGTGAATGGTTCAGGTTGGATGACGCTTCGTTTTAACGGTGACCTTGGGCCGACCTTGCTGTTCCGAATGACCAGCAATGGTCAGGTGCTGAACTAAGGGAAAACCACGTGAGGCGACTGGACCAGATAGCATCCCTGGCAGAGTGCTCAGAGGATGCTCTGACGGATGTTCTCATGGACATCTTTAACACCATAGTTCCAACGTGCTTCAAGGCCGCTACCATCATCCCCATGCCGAAGAAGTCTTCAGCGTCCTGTCTCAATGTTGCACTAACACCCATTATCATGAAGTGCTTCAAGAGTCTCGTGATAAGGCACACCCTACTGCTCCCCTCACTGGACACCCTGCAGTTCACACATCATCCCAACCATTCGACAGATGATGCCATTTCCACCACCCTCCATCTGGCCCTCGCCCACCTGGAGAAGAAGGACGCCCATGTCAGGCTACTGCTCATCGAGTTCAGTTCTGCGTTGAACACAATCGTTCCTCAGCACCTGATTGGAAAGCTGAGGTTGCTGGGCCTAAATACCTCCCTGTGCAACTGGATCCTGGACGTCCTGGCTGGGAGACCTCAGTCAGTCCGGATTGGGAATAGCATCTCCAACACCAACACACTGAGCATCCCCCACCCCCCAGTGCTGTGCGCTGAGTCCACTGCTGTTCACCCTCCTGACACATGACTGTGCAGTGATGCACAGCTCGAATCATATCACTAAGTTCGCTGATGACATGTTTAGTGGGTCTCATCAACAGGAACGAAGAGTCAGCACACAGAGAGGCGGTGCAGCGGCTAACGGACTGGTGCAGAGCCAGCAACTGTCTCTGAACATGGACAAGACAAAAGAGATGGTCGTTGACTTCATGGAGTGACCACTCTCCACTGGACATCGACGGCTCCGCCATGGAGATCATGACGAGCACCAAATTTCTTGGGGTACACCTGGTGGAGAATCTCACTTGGACCCTCAATATCAGCTCCATAGCCAAGAAAGCCCAGTAACGTCTCTACTTTCTTCACAGGCTGGGGAAAGCCCACCTCCCACCCCTTCCCTCACCACATTCCACACAGGGTCCATTGAGAGTACCCTGTGCTACTGCATCATTGCCTGGTTCGGGAATTGCACCGTCTCGGATCGTAAGACCCTACAAGAGATAGTGAGGACAGCTGAGAGGATCATCGGGGTCTCTCTTCCATTCATTACAGACATTTACACCACACTCTGCATCCGAAAGGCTAAGGGCATTGTGGAAGACCCCACACACCCCCCAAACTTTTCTCCCTCCCTCCTGCCATCAGGTAGAAATACCGGAATGTTCTATCTCTCACGGCCAGACTGTGCAACAGTTTCCTACCCCAAGCCATTAGGCTCCTTAACACTGTATCATCAGACTCTATTCCATCTGAAACTCTTTGCACGACTTTGAATTGCTGAGAGAACAATGTTTTATTAATTATCACCCATTTATTACGCTGAAATTTGTACATCACTGTGCCTATCATCTTGAAGTGTCAGGATGACACTGCTGTCTTGTGTGTTTTGCACTTCTTATGCACTTTACACTGCCCTGTGTACGATCGTGTAGTTTGTGCTGTCCAAGTAGCACCCTCAGTCTGAAAGGAACAAGGTCTCATTTTTACTGTATCAGTTGTATATGGTAGAAATGACAAATAAAACTACTCTTGACTCTTGATTAGGGTGGCACGGAGGTTCAACACAGCAAGAGAAATGGCACTAGCGTACCCAATCTGCCAGTCTGCTCTGACCATTGTTCCTGATTTTCCTGAAGGATGGGGTTGGAGCTAGCTAAGAAAAGCAACTTGGCTCCTGTTGTGATAACTGGACATTTCTGACGTCTTCAGGGAACTTGCTAAGAAATCATTTTCAGGCCTTGTGATTTTGAATGAATGACTACTGATTGATTTATTGTCACACATATCTAGGGAGATACAATGAAAAGTGCTCTGTCACCACAATCCGGCACCATTTTGAGGTACAAAAGGAAGTACTCAAATAGAGTACATCTTCATTGGTCAGTGTCCTAAACATGGATCCAGGACTTAGTTAGGGCCCTGCTGTGAGCCTACAGCAGCTCTCACTCCAGACACCAACACTACTGCAGTCAATGACCCATCTACCCCCTCACCAAGAGTCCAGGCTCTGGGCCTACAACAACCAGGAGTCCCCACTCCGCCATCACTGCAGCCACTATTCCAGGAGTCCACGTGTAGGACCTACAGACCAGGAGCCACCGTTCACGCTGCTCAGCCCGACTCAAGGAAAACATCCACAAAGAAAAAGTCAAATATTAATAAAGAGCAGGCCGTGTGTTGGGACTGTAGAACCGAAAAACACTGCCAATTCTGCAAATATGAACAAGAAATAGTGAATGCTTGAGATATTCGGCAAGTTGGGGCTTATTCTCATACATCCACTCCACAAAATCTCTGGAGCGTGGACTCTTGGTAGGGTGGAAAGGCAACTGCAGTGGTGCCTGGAGCGAAGGCTCCTTGTTGCTGTAGGCCCAGAGCCTGGACTTGCAGAAGTTCTGGAGTTGTCTTTGGATCACTGATCAATGATGTTGAACTCTGTTTAAGTACTTTCTTTTTAGAGTCATTGAGTTATAGAGATGTACAGCACGGAAACAGACCCTTTGGTCCAATGTGTCCGTGCCGACTAGATATCCCAGCTCAATGTAGTCCCACCTGCCAGTACCTGGCCCATATCCCTCCAAACCCTTCCTATTCATATACCCATCCAGATGCCTTTTAAATGTTACAACTGTACCAGCCTCCACCACTTCCTCTGGCAACTTATTCCATACATGTACCACCCTCTGTGTTGCCCTTTAGGTCTTGTTTTATATCTTTCCCCTCTCATCCTAAACCTATGCCCTCTAGTTCTGGACTCCCACACCCCAAGGAAGAGACTTTGCCTATTTAAGGAGAAAGTGAGGTCTGCAGATGCTGGAGATCAAAGTTGAAACTTTATTGCTGGAACAGCACAGCAGGTCAGGCAGCATCCAGGGAACAGGAGATTCGACGTTTCGGGCACAGGCCCTTCTTCAGGAAGAAGGGCCTGAAGAAGGGCCTGTGCCCGAAACGTCAAATCTCCTGTTCCCTGGATGCTGCCTGACCTGCTGTGCTGTTCCAGCAATAAAGTTTCAACTTTGCCTATTTACCCTATCCATGCCCCTCATGATTTTATAAACCTCTATAAGGTCACCCCTCAGCCTCTGACGCTCCAGGGAAAACAGCCCCAGCCTATTCAACCTCACCCTACAGCTCAAATCCTCCAACCCCGGCAACATCCTTGTGAATTCTTTATTCTCTTGTACCTCAAAATGGTGCCAGGTTGTGGTGACAGAACACTTCTCACTGCATCTCCTGGCCAATGGGGAGGGAATACCTGGGTAAACAGGGAGACCGGGACAATGGCAGGATGTGGAAATCACCGGGAAGGAAGCAGATTGGGTCAGAGAATGGGTACAGCACATTGAGGCTCAGTGAGGTACTCACCTCAGATCCATTAACACTGTGGGCAAAATCTCACCGTCTCCAGAACTGGGTGGATTTGGGCAGGGGTCTGGTGAGATTGCTGAGAGAGTTTCACTGAATAGAAAGAAGTGGAGGCTTTGGCAAAACATTTCAGTTATTTTCTTATAACAAAACATCCCCAAACTTCAAGATAAGGCGAAGTCACCATAGTCCCAGAATGGCTGCTTTCTCATTAGAGAGAGAGAGAGAGAGAGAGAGAGACCAAGGATGGTGAGTTTAACCTCAGGGTCACCACGCCTGAGGGAGGGGAGAGTTTGAGGAGGATTCTTCATGGTCACCTTAGCCTGGTACGGGAATTGAACCCACTCACAGAGTCATCGAGTCGTACAGCATGGAAACGGGCCCTTTTGCCCAACTCTTCCATACCACCCAGGTTTCCTAAAGTGAACTAGTCCCATTGACCTGCATTAGCCCATAGCCCTCTAAACTCTTCCTATTCATATATCCATCCAGATGCCTTTTAAATGCTGTAATTATATCAGCCTCCACCACTCCCTCTGGCAGCTCATTCCATATACACAGCACCCTCTTTGTGAAAATGTTGACCCTCAAGTCCCTTTAAATCTTTCCCTTTCACTTTAAACTAATGCCCTCTCATTTTAGTTCTCCCCTACCCTGGGGAAAAGATCTAGGCTAATCATGCCCCTCATGATTTTACGAATCTCTATAAGGTTACCCCTCTGCCCCCTACACTTTAGGGAAAACAGTCCCAGCCAATTCAGCTTCTCCTTATAACTCAAACCCTCTGTTGGTGTTATGCTATATCACAAACCAGCCATCCAGTCAACTGAGCTAACCTGGGCTAAAGCTCACCCTTTGACCAGGTCACTTTGGAAATAAAGATTGGTTAATACAATGCAAACCAAAAGCAGGAAGAAATCAAGATACCTTAAGACAGTAAGGACTGCAGATGCTGGAAATCAGAATCAGTAGATGTGAAACTGGAAAAGCACAGCAGGTCAGACGGCATTCGAGGGGCATGAAAGTCAACGTTTCAGGCCGAAACCCTTCATTAGGGCTCTTTATGATGTGAGCTTATTGTCTCACTCAGTTTAAAACCTCTTGTCCAACACCCATAGCTGCTGTGAACAACTTTGGCAATGTGACTGATCAGATGACAACACCCCTCTCACTTATTTTAAATCACCTTGTGACAGAAGCAATAGTTGTTGACCCAACCCATTTCCCTGATATCCCAGGTTCATTTCCACTCTCCATGTTCCATACCCACCCTCTCTCCGATCAGGATTTTCATTCCTAGGGTTACCAATATCCCTCCAAAAGCCCCATGGACTGGAGACGGGAATGTGACATGGGATCACTCCTCCCTCCTGACTCCAATGGGGAAATCTGGCCCCGCAACTCTGTCTCTCTCCTCACATGCCCGAACGGTATTCCAGCTTATTCCGCTTAAGTATCACATTTCCACTGCTTGCTGTCCTTTGCTATAGATGTCTTGTTTTTTTTATATCTGACTAATAATTTCAATATCCCATGTTTCCCACCATTTAGGGCATAAAATGTGCACTTTACCATCGTACCCTTTCCTGATGAAGGGCTTATGCCTGAAACGTTGATTCTCCTGCTCCTCAGATGCTGCCTGACCCGCTGTGCTTTTCCAGTGCCGCACTCTCGATGTCGGACAGCTCATCATGTTACAGAGCCGCATCACTTTTCTTATTGGTCGAGGCTGGCCCTCTCTCCCAATTGTCTTTCAGGGTTGGGGTGGGCACATGTAAAATACGTCAATTGGGCTAAACCGCTGGTCAGCCCCCATAATCCCAGGAGAGGGCACCCAACTGTCCCTCCACCTCCCATACCTATGGTCTATTGAGGCTCTTTAGTGACCAATTATTGTCCGTCCTGTACCCTCAATCCACCTCCACTGCCATAATGCAGTGGACAGAGGAAGGTGGACTTGAGTAGAAAGGCCATCTTTCACCCAAGTGTTTGACATGTAAGGAATGTACATAGCGGTAGGGTATATCCTCCATACAAAGGGGGTATTCGTCTCCCATGTTATGTTATTTTGAGTTTAAGAGGTGTGTTTTGTCCTGGCTTTTCAATAAAGAAATGTTGAGACAGAGGTAACATTTGATCTACTCAGAGCTAAAAATGTGAGCAGTTTGTGAGGCCTTGGATGCTTTTTTAAAAAATTGGAACAATAGAAGCAGCCTGGATGGGTGAGGTTGAGTTCCCACA
This sequence comes from Chiloscyllium plagiosum, assembly GCF_004010195.1. Taxonomy (NCBI): domain Eukaryota; kingdom Metazoa; phylum Chordata; class Chondrichthyes; order Orectolobiformes; family Hemiscylliidae; genus Chiloscyllium; species Chiloscyllium plagiosum. Next base: position 13,922,283 of record NC_057750.1, read on the forward strand.
GAATCAGGATTTTTAGTTTAGTTTATCAGTGGCAGTTGTTGCTGGGGTATTAAAGCTGGGTTTGGAAGCTGCAGTATATCTCTCCCTACTACTCACTCTCAGAGGTTCCTCTTCGTATATTTATTTTTCCCTTCTGGACTGGAGAATGGCCTGAGAGACAATCTATGTTATTGAACTTGCCTTTCCCAAGGGCATATTTCCAGGATGTTACTACATTAGAACAGTTACTGTTTAGTCGACAAATAATCCATTATTTGGTCAATTTTTCCAATGGAGTTAAACTAATTATTTTCTTTTATCCTTCTTTTGTTACATTTTAACGCTAGTGTATGTATAAAGTGTGTTTTGTTTTAAGATTGGCAGTTTGACCAATCGAATTGTATCCTGAACCCAACACTTTGCACTTGTTTACTTAAAATAAGAAAACGTTGGTGTCTCAACTACTTTCTTAAACACCTTGTTCTTTCTGAGGGTGGTTGGGGAGGGGGTGAGCATTATAATTCTCCTCAAACCCTGTAACACCTGGCCCATTCAACACTCAAACAAAATACTCCAGAAGTTGGAAAACTGGTGGAAAAAATGCTGGAAAAGCTCATCAAGGCTGGCAGCATCGGTGGAGAGAGAAACAGAGTTAATGTGTTGAGTCCATATTCTTGTCAGTACGTCCTGCTGTATGTTCTGTGCTGCTGCACTTGCTGTTTTTATTGGTCAAGACTAATGCCTGTTGTGGTTCTGTTCGCCGAGCTGGGAATTTGTGTTGCAGACGTTTTGTCCTCTGTCTAGGTGACATCCTCAGTGCTTGGGAGCCTCCTGTGAAGCGCTTCTGTGATCTTTCCTCCGGCATTTGTAGTGATTTGTATCTGCCGCTTCTGGTTGTCAGTTCCAGCTGTCCGCTGCGGTGGTCGGTATATTGGGTCCAGGTCGATGTGCTTATTGATTGAATCTGTGGATGAGTGCCATGCCTCTAGGAATTCCCTGGCTTTCTCTGTTTGGCTTGTCCTATAATAGTAGTGTTGTCCCAGTCGAACTCATATTGCTTGTTATCTGCGTGTGTGGCTACTAAGGATAGCTGGTCGGGTCGTTTCGTGGCTAGTTGGTGTTCATGGTTGCGGATCATTAGCTGTCTTCCTGTTTGTCCTATATAGTGTTTTGTGCAGTCCTTGCATGGGATTTTGTACACTACATTGGTTTTTTTCATGCTGGGTATCGGGTCCTTCGTCCTGGTGAGTTGTTGTCTTGAGAGGGCTGTTGGTTTGTGTGCTGTTATGAGTCCTAGTGGT
>NC_057750.1:13927517-13968707 GCF_004010195.1 Chiloscyllium plagiosum
TTGACCTCTTTCCACCTATCGCATTTCCAACGCCCCTCCCCCAAGTCCCTCCTCCCTACCTTTTATCTTAGCCTGCTGGACAAACTTTCCTCATTCCTGAAGAAGGGTTTATGCCCGAAACGTCGATTCTCCTGTTCCCTGGATGCTGCCTGACCTGCTGCGCTTTTCCAGCAACACATTTTCAGCTCTGATCTCCAGCATCTGCAGACCTCACTTTCCCCTATAATAATAGTGTAAGACTAATATAAGACTAATGCCTCTTTCCGTGTGAAAAGAGGGACAACTCCCATTTCAGGTGGCCGATGCAGGAATAGGCAACCTCCATTGTAGATGATGCCAAGCTATCAGAGTTCGGAGAGCTCACACAGCCTAATTATCAGTCTGTAAAGGGTACCGAAGCATATTGCCTCTGGATATTGCAAATTGAAGCATGTCATACAATCCCTATAGTGTGGAAACAGGCCCTTCAGCCCAAATTGACCCTCCGAAGAGTAACCCACCCATACCCATTTCCCTCTGACTAATACACCTAACACTATAGGCAATTTAGCATGACTAAATCACCTGCCCTGCGCATCTTTGGACTGCGGCAGGAAACTGGAGGACCCGGAGGAAACCCACACAGACACGGGGAGAATGTGCAAACTCCACACAGACAGTCGCCCGAGGCTGGAATTGAACTTGGGACCCTGGTGCTGTGAGGCAGCAGTGCTAACCACCGTGCCACCGTGCCACCCTGTACATATGAATGGACAGGTTACGTTTTCCACCTTGTGTACAAATCAATTTGCAAGCAAACTCTGGAACAGAACCCGGGGACTGCCTGCAGCTGTAAGAGCTGGAAAGACACAGCAACAACTATAACTAGTTTGCAATTCCTTTGGTTGAATTTCTTGGTTTCAATGTAAAGAAAGCTGAGTATTTGTCAGACGCATTCACACTGATACTATACAGAGACCAGCCTATTTAATAGCCAGAAGTGTCAACTTGCAAGGAAATTGTACAGGATTGTTGTGTTTTTCCAGATCTTACAGCAAGTTGAATAATCGCAGTTTTCTGTTCAGAGCGAATTTCAGTGCAACTGATACAGTCATTATTGCCACAATTCTCCAAGGAGTAGCCCTCTCACCTCCACACTCACCAACTGCAACACTCTCACTGCAATTAGCAGTGATGCTCGCTGCAGACATAACCAGCAAATCCTGGAAATGCATGGCAGGGCAAGGCAGCATCTGCAAGAGGGAGTCAGCATTAAGGTTTCAGGTCAGCGACACTTCATCAGAAATGATATGCGTTTGAAAAGTGAAATACTCTACAGAGGCAGGTACCCCGTGTTATGATCAGAGTGGTGCTGGAAAAGCACGGCAGGCTAGGCAGCATCCGAGGAACAGGAAAATCGACGTTTTGGGCAAAAGGAGAAAAATTAAACTATCCTCTTTATGTCTGTCAGTCAGGGCTCCCTGATTGGACCAGCTTAACAGCCCCAGTCAGGGAACTCTTATTCTATGAGGTCCACCTAGTTGATCTCATTGCAATCACTACAGAGGCAATTAGATTTGAGTGAGTAAAATAAACAGAAGGATAATAGTGGGGAAACCTGACGGCATTAAGCAAGATGAATTGGACATAAAAATGAGAATGTTTTGATTCAGTTATACAGGCCATCAGTGAGATCCCAACTCAAATGCTTTATGCAGTTTTAGTCTGCTCTTTTAGGAAGGAAGCAATATATTGGAGTAGGTCTATGTTATCCAATGAGGATAATTGGACTGGCCACGCTTGTCTCCACTGGGGTTTAGAGCTGAAAATGTGTTGCTGGAAAAGCGCAGCAGGTCAGGCAGCATCCAAGGAACAGGAGAATCGACGTTTCGGGCATAAGCCCTTCTTCTCCTGAAGGATGTTGCTAGGGTTGGAGGGTTTGAGCTACAGGAAGAGGCTGAATATGCTGGGTCCATTTTCCCAGGAGCATCAGAGGCTGAGGGGTGACCTTATAGAGGTTTATAAAATCATGAGGGGCATGGATAGGGTGAATAGTCAAGGTCTTTTCTCCCCAGGGTAGGGGAGTTCAGAACTGGAAGGTTTAAGGTGAGAGGGGAAAGATTTTAAAGAGACCCAAGGGACAACACAGAAGGTGGTACGTGTATGGAATGAGCTGCCAGAGGAAGTGGTGGAGGCTGGTACAATTACAACATTTAAAAGGCTTCCGGATGGGTATATGAATAGGAAGGGTTTGGAGGGATATGGGCCAAATGCTGGCAAATTGGACTAGATTAGGTTAGGATATTTGGTCGGCATGGACGAGTTGGACTGAAGGGCCTGTTTCCGTGCTGTACATCTCTATGACGCTATAACTGCAGGTGCTGGAAATCAAAAACAAAATCAGAAATTGCTGAGAAAACTCAGCAGGTCTGGCAGCACCTATGGAGAGAAAGCAGAGTGACCATTTCAGGTCCAGTGACTTTTCTTCACAACTGATGGTAACAAGGAAAAGGTTGATATGAAAATAGAAATTGCTGGAAAAGTTCAGCAGGTCTGGCAGCATCTGTGGAGCGAAATCAGAGTTAATGTTTAGGGTTGAGCGACCCTCCCTCAGGATTGTTTCTCATTAATAGAATTAACAGTTCTTTCGGTTTTACACATAAGGTTGGTTGATATATATGCTGAAGATGAGGTAGAGAGAGGCGGTGAGGCGTAAACAATGGAGGGAATTGGATAAACATAAGTATGGGTAAAGGTTAGCCTGAATACCTGATAATGGGGACCGTGCTGACAATGGGCTGTTTATGGTAGCAGTCAAGATCAGAGTGGTGCTGAAAAAGCACAGCAGGTCAGGCAGCATCCGAGGAGCAGGAACATTGACATTTCGGGCAAAAGCCCTTCATCAGGAAGCAACCCATGTGATGACAAGGCCAGGTGTGTTGGATTAAGGACTTGGGAGAAGGTGCTTAGGCCCTAAAAGTATTGAACTCATTATTGAGTCCTGAAGGCTGCCGGGTCCCCAAGCGGAAAATGAGGAGTTGTTCTTCCAGCTTGCACAGAGCTTCGTTGGAGCACTGCGGTAAGCCTGGGACAGAGGTGTTGGCCAGGGAACACGGGGATGTGTAAAGGTGGCAGGCAACTGGAAGCTCAGGGTCCTCTTTTGCACACAGAATGTCGGTGTTCTGTGAAGCAGTTACAGTCTACGCTTCGTTTCCCCAATGTAGAGGAGAGCACAGTGTGAGCAGCGAATGCAGCAGGCTAAGTTGTCTGAGGTGCAGGTAAAGCACTGCCTCATCTGGAAGGTGTGTCTGGGACCTTGGAGAGTGAGGGGGGGTGCAGGAGGTGAACGACAGGTGCTATACCTTCTGCGGTTGCAGAGGAAGGTGCTGAGAGGCTGTGGGGGTGGGGTTGGGGGGGGGGGGGGGGTGCCGCTGCTGGGAGTGGAGGAAGAGTGGACCAAAGTATCCTGAGGCAACAGTTCCTGTGGAAGGCTGACAGCGAGGAAAGGGAGTATGTGTCTGGTGGTGACATCCTGCTGGAGATGACGAAAATGGTGGTTAATGATCCCCCTGAATGTGGAACTGACTCCCACTGACTCGCACAGTTACACCCTCACACCCTGCATCCTGTAAAGTTACCATGCCATCCTCCCAGTTCCTCTGTCTCCGTCGCACGTGTTCTGATGACGCCAACTTCAACAAGGGGGCCTCCAAAATGTCCACTGTCTTCCTCAAACAATGTTTGTGAGAGATAGATCAAGTCAATATCATTGTTTATTTCCACTGAGTGCCAATAATTAACTTTCTTTATTTTAAACCCACAAAGGCTTGCTGCTGAATTAAATAGACAATCACTCAGAAAACACTTGCTTCTAATTTGCAAAAGGTTTTGAATCATGGAAAGCAAAGGGAAAACGTTAATTCTGTTGTGTTGAGCCATGTGCGATTGTTAGCACCTACCTGAGAGGGGAGAGAGGCTTCAGTTTAGTCTCTATGTTGAACAGGCTGAATTTCCCACAATGCAGCATTCCCTCAGTGTCATGGTGAACTATCAGCGACTGGAATGGAGCTTGTACCCACAGCCTTCAACCTCAGAAACTGCAGTGCTGCCACTAAACCAGACTGCCAGAGTCCATCACCAGATCAGTACAGTAACCTTCCTCATTTACTGCTGCTGTGCCAAACTGCTATGTATTCTCCCTACTATTGCCACTAACTTAAAACACTTAAAGTCACATTGCTGAAAATGATCAGAATTTCTACTCACCAGAAGCTGCTGCTGAATTTTGCCAGCTTGGAGTCTGGTAGGTTGGCAATATGACCTTGGAAGGGGGTGGTCTACCTCTCACCTTCCCTTTGCCGTGCCACATTGCCAATGGTGGGAAAGCTGGCAATACAGCCTATTTCTATGCAGGCAATCGGGCAACGCTGTTGGTATTTTGCCACCTGCCGGGACCCAGTCATTGGCAATCTCCTGAGGGCTCAGGCTGGGGAGAGGTTGACCTGATTTTCTCACGCTCTCTGACCTGTGGAGGGGAGGCCATTGCCAACTCCCACGCCTGTTGCTGGAGCCTGTTCGACAGTCCCTGTTGTGCCCCAGATGCCACTTCCCCAAATTTGAGTACCAACCCTCCCCCCTCATCGTGTACTCCCTCAGCCCCCGAACCCCAATTTGGGCGCAACTCCAATGATGGCCACCATTCGCGGTGGCACTGTTGAAGAAGCTGACCGCCTGCCTTCTGACTGGGCCATCTTGAGGGGCTCACCATCATTCTGAATGAGGTGGCGTCTCCAGTGCCAGTGGTTTCAGATTAAATTAGATTCCCTACAGTGTGGAAACAGGCCCTGCAGCCCAACAAGTCCACACCGACCCTCCGAAGAGCAACCCACCCAGACCCATTCGCCTACATTTACCCCTGACTAACGCACCTAACATTATGGGCAATTTAGCATGGCCAATTCACCTGACCCGCACATCTTTGGACTGTGGGAGGAAACCGGAGCACCCGGAGGAAACCCACGCAGACACGGGGAGAATGTGCAAACTCCATCACAGACACTCGCCCGAGGCTGGAATTGAACCCGGGTCCCTGGTGCTGTGAGGCAGCAGGGCTAATCACTGTGCCACCGTGCCGCCCTAAATTGGCCTTCCGTTGGCGAAAGTGCCACCACGTGCCAGAAGCCTGGTTGTCTGCCATTTCAGGGACAGGGAGAGAAGTCACGGACACCAGTGCTGCTCCTGGCATGGGCTCTGAGCCCCCAACCTGGGCCTTCATTACCGGGCCCTGATGCAGCCCCTCGATGCCAGGTCCTGCCCCGTAAATTCCAGCCTTAGGCGTGCGACAGATGGAAAATAACAAACCACCCAGCGATCCACTGAAAGAATTACCAAGCCGGAAAGAAATGCTTGTCGTCATGGCATCAGAAAAAATCTGAATGGCTCATCGAGTCCACAAACTAACAAAACCTTCAACATTCCCTCGCGATGAAGGGACCGGCAGGAAGTGCAATCAGGGACTTCAAAAGCACGGCCTCATCTGAAGGGAGCCTGCAACTTAATGAAGCCCATGAGCTGGGAAAGATGAGAACACCCTCATCTGACACTTCGAGCCCCCCTGCGCGTGGTTTCCTTTGTTTTGGTTTCAATGCTTTTGGAAAGTTAACGCAGATTTGGGCTTCCCATCAGGCCTCCAAGTTTATTGTTGATTGGCTAATTGGTACCAATTGTCTGACTCGCCTCCTGTGAAGCTAAGATGAAAGATTGGTGTTTACACAGCACTTTGCATGGCCTGAGGGCAGGGATTCACACACCATTAACTACTTTCAAAGCGTAATCACTGTTGCTACATGGGCAGCAACCGAAGCAAAGCACTCTGAGGTGGTAGCGACCCTACCTCTGAATTAGAAGGTCTGAGTTTAAGTGTGAACAGGTTGATTAATAAAGAATTATAACTGAGGCTGGCACTGTAGTGCTGCACTCTTTCAGGGTAATGTTAGACAGAGTACAAGATGGACCGGGTCCAAAGGGACCTGATGTATAAAGATCTGGGCAATGGGGGAAAAATCACACCCAATGCCACCCTCACCCTGATGGCCACCTTTGTGTGTGGCTGCATCAAGCTGTGCGTGGATCCCCGGTACGCAAACATCAAGTGTCACTAGGTACTGAGGTTCTACCTGTCCCCGGTGTTGCAAAGGATGGGCCTGGCCTCGCTGCCGCGGAACGCTCCGAGTAGTTGGACCGTTCCATATCACCTGTCCTTCGTGGAGAAGTTTATGAAGAAAAACACCTTTGACCACAAGTCCAACAGGAAGTGGTCAGCACGTAGTGTCCTTGAGACCCTACGGGAAAAGGAGAGGGCGGATCCTATCGAGAGGTGCCCTGAGCAGACTGTCAAAGCCATTTGGCAGAATGCCTCATCGCCAGAACTTTCCAACAAGCACCAAGACATGGCTTGGCTGGTGGTGAGAAGAGTTCTGCCTGTGAGATCCTTTATGCACCTCCGGACTCTCAGCCGCACCGCACGCTGCCCGGGACGCACACCGAGACGAACATCAACTGCGCCTGGAGGATCATCAACTCGGTGAAGGACGCTCTCTGGGTGGTCCGAAACCTGTTGATCTTCCAGCTGAAGGAGTTGACCCCGACTGAGTGTTACAGACTGGCACATTCCAAGGTCCAGGGCTACCTGTTGAGGGACGCGCTGAAGCTTGGGGCAGCTGCCGCCAAGGCGCGGTGGGGAAAGACCACCGAGTAACATCTGCCTGCCCAAGAAGAACAGGGGACCCACCCAGTCATCTGGGCTCCGCTGGCGCCTCAGCAGAAGAGCTGGATAGTAAATGGACAGACTTGTATATAGGCAAAATAAATTTAAATGTCTGTATGTAAAGCAATGTAATGTGTGCACAAGAATGTCATGACCGATTGTATAGAGATCCAAATAGTTTTATGAATAAAGTATATTTTTGAAATAAAAAAAAGTTATAGAAATGGAGCAGCCTAGAAATTGTACAAGCGCAGAAGGAGGCCGTTCAGCCCATCATCGACCAAGACAGAGCCATCCAGGCCTGGTCCATGTTCAGGCTAAGTGCCTCTTTTTGAATAATTGTGACCTGGTTTTCTGGATCTGCCACTCTTTGAAGTAACATTCACAGCATCTTTCACACATGAACCATTTCCCTCAATTTCTCCAGAACATCAGAAACATGAGCAGAGTAGGTCACCAGCCCCTCAGGATTGCTCCCATCGTTCTCAGAGATCATGACTGACCTACCCCTGCAGTGCACCTCCCACCAGGCAGCTGGTGTGCCCAAGCCGAGCTCTGGCAGTGGGCTGCATCGCGACGGCATCGAGTCCGGAGTGGGAATCTGCAAGGGGAGGGGGAGGGGCAGGGCCAACAGGGCGACAGGGCGGAGCAGTGGGGAGGGCCCAGCACAGGCCTGGCTGGTGGCAGGAGCCAGCCACAAAGCGGTGGTCAGGGCCGAAGCCTTGTGAGTTGGGGCAGGGCGAAGCCTGGTGTGCCTGAGGGAGTGACGAAGGCAGCTGGCGAGCACGGGCAGGTTATCGCCCACCGCAGGGGAGAGTGAACCCTCATGGGGAAAACCCAGCTTGGGACATCTAAAGGCCCATGCCTTATGAGAGGACTGTAATGTTTGTTTTTTTAACATTACTTCTTTATTTTGCTACTTTTACACTAAGAAGACTATAGTGCTGAACTCTTTAACTTATTACTTTATTATTCTACTCCTGTAACTATGATTTTGTAGCGAGGTACTCTGTACCTAAGATGGCGCACGTGCACCAACAGCATACACTTTTCACTGTCCTCTTGTACCCTGTACTTGAGTACACGTGACAATAGAACCTAAATCTAATGTAACTCAATTCTTTAGTTTGCTGAGCGTTCAAAAGCTTACGGAATAATTTCTTGCATATATCTGACAATGGAGCTCCTCCAGGGTGCTTTCGATGGAGACCTGGTGAGATGCGACAGTTGAGGTAACTTCTGAAATTGTGGCTCAGTTGTGAGATGGTGACTTAAAAGTCATCTGGATGGGTACATGAATAGGAAGGGTTTGGAGGGAAATGGGCCGGATGCTGGGCAAATGGGACCGGATTAGGTTAGGATATCTGGTTGGCGTGGACGGGTTGGGCCAAAGGGTCTTTTCCTTGCTGTACATGTAGATGCCTCTATGACTCCTTATTCCCAAGCCCTGGGGGGACATTTTCTCAGCACCGACTCTATGAAGCCCCAAAAGAATTTGCTACATTTTAATGAGATGTCTTCTCATTATTCTAAATGACATAAAAGTCCTGTTCTCTCAACCTTTCCTCACGGGAGAATCTCCTGAGCTACACTCCCACCAGGATAAGTATCCCTTTGGTCCCAAAGCTGTTCACTGTACTTCAAGTGTTGCCTCACTATAATTACAGTAAAATGGGTTTACTCTTGTATTCAAGTCCCTGTGTAGAAAAGCTAAAGTATCATTGACCTTCTTCACTGCTTGTTGAACCGCATATTAACTTTCTGTGATTCATTGACAAGCTCCCCTGAGTTTCAACATTTTCTAATTCTCTTCCCATTAAGCCCACACACTCCCTGGTTATTAACTTCCCTGCTCAGGAAACTGGGTCTTCATTATGTACTCTGCCTGGTCTAGTGGTCAGAGATTCACAGAGTTGTACTGCATGGAAACATGCAACTTGCCCGTGCTAACCAGGTATCCTAAATTAATCTACTCTCATCTGCCAGCGTTTGGCCCATATCCCTCTAAACCCTCCTTTCTCGTGTACCCATCCAGATGCCTTTGAAATGTGGCAATTGTACCAGCCTCCACCACTTGCTCTGCCAGCTTATTTTATGTTCCCCGCACCTCAGGAAGGACATACTGGCACCGGAGTGTGTCCAGCAGAGATTCACACGGATGATCCCTGGAATGGTAGGCCTAACATACGATGAACAGCTGAGGATCCTGGGATTGTATTAATTAGAGTTTAGAAGGTTGAGGGGAGATCTAATAGAAACTTACAGGATAATGCATGGCTCAGAAAGGGTGAACACTGGGAAGTTGTTTCCTTTAGGCGGGGAGACTAGGGCCCGTGGGCACAGCCTTAGAATGAGAGGGGGTCAATTTAGAATGGAAATGAGGAGACATTTCCTCAGCCAGAGAGTGGTGGGCCTGTGGAATTCATTGCCACGGAGCGCAGTGGAGGCCGGGACGTTAAATGTCTTCAATGCAGAGATTGATAAATTCTAGATCTCACAAGGAATTTAGGGATACAGGGAGAGTGCGGGTAAGTGGAGTTGAAATGCCCATCAGCCATGATTGAATGGCGGAGTGGACTCGATGGGCTGAATGGCCTTACTTCCACTCCTATGTTTTATGGTCTTATATGTGCACTACCCTCTGTGTGAGTAAGTTGTCCCTTTTCCCTGTTCCCCCCTCACCTAAAACCTACATCCTCTAGTTTTAGATTCCCCTACCCTGGGAAAAAGCTCTTGACTGTTCACCCTATCCATGCCCCTCATGACTTTATAAACCTCTATAAAGTCACCCCTCAGATGCTCCAGGGAAAATAGCTCCAGCTTCTCCCTGTACCTCAGAATCAACTAAATCTTCTGTTCTGAGAAGGTAACCCCAGCTAGTCCTATCTTTCCTCAGAGCTAACAGTTTGCCATTGCTAGTAACATCCTTGTAAATTTCCTCTCCACACCTCGAGTGTGGATTTACATCCTTCCTGATATACAGTGACCAGAGCTGTACTGTGGTTTCACACATGTTCTGTCATAAGCTCCCTGATTTGATGTTTCATTCTTCAGCTCATAAAGGGACATATCACGTATGCCTTTTTAATCACCTTGTACACCTATCTAACTGCATTCAAGGATGCACCACACATGACCCTTTACCTCCTCTACATCTCTCAGATTTTTAAAAAGTTGCATCAAGGAATGAGGGTGTTCCTGGCAAGGTTAATATTTATTGCCCAGAGGGCAGTTACATTGCTGTGGGTCTAGAGTCACATGCCAGACCAGGTAAGGATGGTAGTTTCCTTCCCTTCACGACCCAGATGGGTTTTAATGACCATCCACAATGGCTTCTCATGGTCACCATTAGACTCCAAATTCCAGATTTTTAAAACAGTTGGACTCAAATTCACCCATCTGCCATGGTGAGGTTTGAACCCAGGTCCCCAGAACATTACCTGGGTCAGTCCCAACCCTCAGACTCAGCACTGCCTTCTTGACCTGCAATCTTCTTCCTGACCTCTCCGCCCCCACCCCCTCTCCGGTCTATCACCCTCACTTTAGCCTCCTTCCACCTATCGCATTCCCAACGCCTCTCCCCAAGTCCCTCCTCCCTACCTTTTATCTTAGTCTGCTTGGCACACCCTCCTCATTCCTGAAGAAGGGTTTATGCCCAAAACGTCGATTCTCCTTCTCCTTTGATGCTTCCTGACCTGCTGCGCTTTTCCAGCAACACATTTTTAAGCTTAATCACTGGATTAATAGCCTAACGATAACATCGCTAGGCCATTGCCACCCCCGTACAAGCATTGGCCAACTTTCCACCTACTTGACCAGTCCCTTGTCATTTTTCTGCAGTCTGCAGCTTTCTGCCTCTTGACAGTGTGTTCTGAAGAAATGCAGGATTTTAATCTCCCCATCGTATAGGGCAACATTTACAAAATTATTGGTGGGACTGGGGGGGTTTGCATTACTAAGGAGAGGCAGGAATGCTTTTTGTTTCCCTGGAGGGTGAGGGGTGACTTTATAGGAATGACGATGGGCATGGATTGAGTGAATTATCAAGGTCTTTTTCCCAGTGTAGGGGAATCCGAAACTAGAGGGTATAGGTTTAAGATGAGATGGGGAAGAGTTAAAAGGGACCTGAGGGACATCTTTTTCACACAGAGGGTGGACCGTGTACGGAATGAGCTGCCAGAGGATGTGATGGAGGTTGGTACAATTATAACATTTAAAAGGCATCTGGATGGGTATACGAATAGGAAGGGTTTTGAGGGATATGGGCTAAACGCTGGCAAATGGGACTCGTTCAGTTTGGGATACTTGTATGGCCTGGACGAGTTAGACTGAAGGGTCTGTAACCGGGCTGTATGACTCTTTGACAGTTACAACATACAAAAGATAAGTACATGAGTAGGAAAGGTTTGGAGGGTTAAGGGCTAGGAGCAGGCAGGTGGAATTAGTTTAATTTGGGAAAACTGGTCAGCATGGATGAGTTGGACGGAAGGATCTGTTTCTATGCTTTATGACTCTATGACTATGATTCTGTGACATCATTGAAACAGATTATCTGCTCGTTTATTTAACTAAAGCCTCCGGGACACTGCTGGGAAAATGAGATACCTTCGCTGTCGCAGAGACTGGAGTTTGAAAGTGTTCATGAATTGTAAAGCGTTTTGAGAAGCAAAGTGCTACACACATGCAGTCCCTGTCATCTGCTGAGGCAGCCTCAGATACCACGGCAGAAACTAAAAGGAAATTGTCAACAAACCTGGACACAGCTTCGTCAGGCAAAGCAATGGAAAAATGATGAAAAGCGAATTAACCCAGAACTTTAGTAAATGTGAGGCTACCTTCCAGATCTGGGTTAGTATTATAGCAAACAGAACAAAGATTACAGATACTCACACAAAGGGGCATGAATTAGCAGCACTTGAGGTGACAGAAAGGGAAAGTGCTTATCTGACCAAACGCCAGAATAATGAAAGACGTAGCAATTCAATAGAACGAAGAACTCTAAAGTTTGCATGTGAAGGTGCAGGAAATGAAGAGTATTTTTTTTGTTTCAATAGTTTTCTGTAACAACACTCTTCTGTGGTCTAAATGTAAAAAAGGTGAGGTGCATAGATTCAGTTCACCTCGAAATCTATTGAGGATTTATTTCCAGATGTCTGCGATACAGAGTAAGCTCCTGACACAGTCTGGCCCTACAATGTTGCAGTGCAGAGAGTCAGAGACCTGTGGTCATATGCTAACTCCTGGGTACTTGACACTTTTGCACATTAAGTTCTTTGAGGGAGATCACTCCAAATGTAAGAGCAACAACATTCCTGGGATGGCAAGATTGATGCAATGGGAGGGAGATTGGATCAGTAAGGATTATATTCACTGGAGTTTAGAAGAATGAAGAGGGAAATCTCATAGAAACCTGTAGAATTCTTTCAGGATAAGCACAGGAAGGATGTATCCCATAGCCAGGGGGTCCCAGTCTAAGGATATGGGGTAGGCCATGAATGGCATTAGTGACCCAAATAGGTTTTAACAACCATCCACAATGGTTTCCTCATGATCACCATTAGACTCTGAATTCCAGATTTGCTTTTTAATTGAACTCAAATTCCTCCATCTGCCATGGAAGGATTTGAACCCAGATTAACAATCTAGAGATAATGTCACTAGTTCACTGCCTCCCCGGTACAAATATCTGTCCATTTTCCACATACTTGACCAGTCCCCTGATATTTTTCTGCATTCTGCAGCTTTCCTCCTCTTGGCAGTGGCCAAGGACTGAGATGAGGAGAAATCCAGAGAGTGGGGCACCCGTGGAATTCAGTAAAGCAGAAAGTTGAGATGAAGACGCTGCATGTTTTCAAGAAAGAGTTTTTAAACCTAAAGAGACTAAAGAAAGGCAGCAGGAACAGGGGACTGAGTTGGAAGATCAGCCATGATCATATTGAATGGCAGAACAGGCTCAAAGGGCCGAATGGCCTAATCCAGTCACAGTCTTCAATGTTTCAATATGAAGTGGGGTATTTTCCCAGAAAGCTGAACAGCTAATCTCTAAGACCAAGTGCAGGTTGTGAACAAGTCAGTCCCCTATAGCAAACCTGTGTGGCTCACATACTAAAATATATAAAAGAGTTGTTTACTTAAATAAATCATTCACACACCACCCTGCCCCCACCCCAGCCAAAAATAAATTGCAGATCGGTTGAGACAATGTGACCCCAGTGTGCCTAATGTGTGACTCTGTGGTAGTGTTTTATTCACATCGACGGATGGCTCATTTCAAGGGGTTGAGTTATCTGCTGGCTAATATTCTACACCGAAGTGTGACAGGGCAGCACTACTAAAAGTGCCATATTTCAGAGAGGAGACGAAACTAGGGCCAGAGTCTGCGAATTCCAAAACACAATATTGAAGACAACCATGACAGCGGTCTCTGGTGCTATGAACGATATTGACCCTCAGTCAGCTAAAAACAAGTTACATCATTATACAATTCCTATAGTGTAGAAGCAGGCCATTCAGTCCATCAAGCCTATACTGACCCTGCAAAGAGCATCCTAACCCCATCAACCCATGGCTAATCAACATGACCTACACATTCCTGGACACTATGGGGTAATTTAGCATGGCTAATCCACCCTGACCTGCACATCTTTAGATGGGGGGAGGAAACCCACACAGACACGAGGAGAACATGCAAACTCCACACAGGCAGTCACCCAAGGCTGGAATTGAAGCCACATCCCTGGTGCCATGAGGCAGCAGTGCTAACCACTGAGCCACCTTTAAATGTCACGATGCCATTTGTATGGTGAGCACCCCAGCTACTAATAGTTGTTATAGTGCCGAGGCCATACCCCTACCTTTCAGCTGGGAGATTCAGGTTCAAGTCCCACCTCCTCCAGTAGTGTGCAGCAATATCTCTGAACAAGTTAATTTGAGAATATCTTTGTCGGTGGCTAACTTCACTTTCAGTAAAGCACTTTTGGTCTTTGTGAGCTTGTGAAAGGTGCTACATAAATGGAAGTCTGCTAGGATCAGCAAGATCAGTCATCGGTGAACCTCAACACATAAAGTTGTTTAAAAAATCAAGTTAATTTCTCCTCTTGCCTTGAAGGAATCTGGACTCAAGAGTTGTCATGTTTAACCCATCTTGGAATCGCGCTACATTTGAGAGTAGATTGCCTGCTGGGAATGTGGGATTGTGGAATTTACACCTATTGAGCATCCTGATAAATGAGAAGAGTTGGACAATATTTTGAATATCTTTTCTCTGCGTGGAGACAGGAAGAAGCTTCCCTTAAATCGAAACAGACTTCCCTTTCGTGCTGTTCCAGAACTTCACAAAATTGTATCCAACTTGAGGAGTTATTACAACTGTTCCCCATCTCAGTTACAAGAACACAGACTGACAGGCAGCAGCACTGGGCTAGAGTTCCGCACATGTCGCCAATAAAGGAAGGTTTCAAGTAATCTGCATCCTCTGTTTCAAACCTTTCAGGTTGCACTTCAGAATTTTTCATGCGCTTACAAAGTGCAGCTGCAGTTTAATATAAATCGATCCAACGTAAAAATGCTTAGGCCATGGTTTCACCGCATTATCAGGTGGAGTCTGAAAAAACTGCCCCCATCCGCAGAGCCCAAGTCAGGAGTGCGAGGGAATACTCCCCACATGCCCCTGGATGGGGGCAGCTCCAACAACACTCAAGAAGCTCGACACTATCCAGGACAAAACAGCCCCCGCTTGGTTGGCACCACACCCACAAACATCCCCTCCCTCCACCACCGACGCTCAGTAGCAGCAGAGTGTCGCTGGATCTGGAATGGACTGTCTGAGAGTGTGGGGGATGCAGGTTCACTCGAGGGGTTAGGGTCTGGAATGGACTGTCTGAGAGTGTGGGGGAGGCAGGTTCACTCGAGGGGTTAGGGTCTGGAATGTACTGTCTGAGAGTGTGGGGGAGGCAGGTTCACTCGAGGGGTTAGGGTCTGGAATGGACTGTCTGAGAGTATGGGGGGAGGCAGGTTCACTCAAGGGGTTAGGGTCTGGAATGGACTGTCTGAGAGTGTGGGGGAGGCAGGTTCAACCTCAACCTTCAAAACGGAATTGGTTCATTATCTGAAGCAACAACAGTGTTTGGTCTACTGGGCAGTAGGACAGGATGCCTTACTGTAATGGGGAACCAGTACTGACATAATGGATTGAACAGCTTCATCCATGTTGCATTCTTTGATTCTACTCAATGATTTGGTGATTCCCTTGAAATATGAATTAATGAAGAACGTTTTGAGACATTTAATTGCTATTAAACTACAATGAATTATTTTGTAGCTACGACAGAATCTATCCCAAGTAATATTTATTTAATTGGGCAGTTTCTCTATTATTCACGACTGTGAATACTGTGACTGGGATTAACTTTACTCACAATAAACCACCTTATTGCTGGAAAAAAAAGGCATATTGCCAAACTTTTTTTATCTTGATTTCATCAGGATAGGATTGCAAGAATGTCAAATTTCAAAGGGAGCAACCACAGGGGAGGAAGTATAAATTGCTTTTCCCTCTGAATTCTGGCATTCTTGCAAGTGTCCTGGCAAGGGCAAAATCTTCGACAGCTTGTCTCTTCTCTCAGTAACACTCAAATGCTGCACCAGGAGGGAGCATTTGTCTGTAACTCTCCTCCACTGACTATATTTTGCTGTGAAATCCCACTCTTATTGGGCCACCGCGCTGACGTTTCAGTCATGAACTCTGTTTGCTGAGGTTTACCGAGGCTGTGTTTGCTGCAGTTCAATGTTTAACGTAGGTATGATCACTGCTGCAAAAACAGACTGTTTGCTGTGAGCTCTGACATAAACCACTGGCAGGTGCATTGCTGTTGCTACCTAAGCCGTCAGTTTTTGTTGGAACCCTGGGGCTTAACCTGATACCACGTTTCTACTCGATCATGAACACTGTTGGCATGGTTACATCAGAGCCAGGGTCCAAAATCTTTCCACTCTTAGGTGCAAAATGACTAAAAGGAAGTTTAAGGATCCGTTATTTGAAGATGAAAGGAATCAAAGAAAATATAGAACACAGTTAAGAACTAAACTTTATTTTAAGTTAATTCCTTTTTTTCCATACTCTTCCACGTGGGTGTCGCTGGCTGGGGAGGTGTCTATTGACCTACTTGTTAATATCTAAGTCACTAGTTGTCATTGAGAAGGTAGTGGTGAGCTGCCTTCTTGAACCGCTGTAGTCCATGTAGACCCACGGTGCCCTTACGGAGGGAATTCCAGGATTTTGACCCAGCGACAGTGAGGGAATGGCGATATATTTCCAAATCCGGATGGTCAGTGGCTTGGAGGGGAACATGCAGTGGGTGGTGTTCCCCTGTATCTGCTGCCCATGTCCTTTTAGATGTTAATGTTGGTGGATTTAGAAGATTGGAAAGAATAAAAATAGAAGGGAATGGAAGGACATGGCAAACATTTATAGGATGACTATTATGGTAAATATTCATATTAGTGTCAATGCAGTCCTTAAGGACCCATAATGTCCCAGTACTATATATGCTGGCTGTTCAGCACACTGGGATGCTCCTGAGAGTCTTGACTTCAGTAGCAACATAGATTCATAGTCAACAGAGTTCAACAACAACAGCTTGCATTTCTGTAGCCCCCATGACATTGTGAAGCTCCTCAATGTGTTTTTGGGCAGCACTATCCCATCCTGAGAGTACTGTGGGCCATGACAAGCATGAGAAAGAAAACGTGATTCACAGCATCAGGAGAAAGAAATCCGATTTTCCCCTTTACGTTTATCAGGAAGCAGCGAGATCCCTTTTCCCCCGTATATTTCTGGCTCGTTATTAGCTGGTCTCTGTCTTCTCATTTCTATGGAGTGCACAATTCTCCCAGGTGCCGGGGTGGGGGGGGGGGGGAAGCCAGGGAGTGTGAGGGAGGCAGGTTCCAATTGGAAGATCCGACAGTTTCTTCCTCAGCTCCCCACGTTGATCATCCGTCTCCAATATCTCATGACACTTGCCATAGGCAGTGATCACCCCCAACTTTCATCCATGGAATATGGCAGAGCACCAGCCTCACCATTGGGCAATCTCAGACTAAACTCAGAAGCGGCTGCATTTTTGGATCTCACTCTCAGTTTACCTCAGCCAGGTCACTGCCTCTGTATCTGAATCTCAGGCATTTTAACTCACTGAGCCTTTCCGTGGACCTCTGCGATATGCAGACATGTTCAACACCAGATATGAGCTGCTATACATTGGGATATCACAAGGTGGTTTCGAATACAGCCATATTACCCAATACCCCTAACACCCAATCCACAGCCCAGACCAACACGGAAGCCAAACCTCTCATCCATGGACTCCATTTACATGCCTCGTTGCTGGGGAAGGGGCTGCCAACATCATCAAAGACCCCTCCCACCTCAGTATTGCTCTCTTCTGTCAGGTGGAAGATAGAGGAGCTTGGACGCACGCAGCAACAGCTTCAAGAACAGCTTCTTGCTGCCGTTATTAAACTGCTGATCAGAGTCTTTAACTTCAAATAATGCTGACCTTGTTACGTTCACTTTGTCTGCAGTTACAACCCTGTGTGCCTCATTCTGTCTAAGCACCCTATGATCTGCTTGTACTGCTCACAAAACAAAGCTTTTCACTGTACTTAGGTACATGTGACTACAATCAATCGAATCAAATTAAATCAAAGTCAGCCACAAACTGCAACTTAAGGGCCCACGCTCTCACATTTTTCCAGTACTAAGACACAGACAGCAAAATGAAATCAGCCGTTTTACCTCAGTATTCACAAGACAGTAAAAATAAATCATCAAACACCCCCAAATAGTCTCTCCAATGGTTCCTAATCAGACTTCTGAATAACCAATCCCAGAAATAATTAACTTCCAGACACCAATTTTGTACTTTAAGCAAAAGACTGAACAAACCTATTAAATGTAAACTGATACCAGCAGAGAGAAAATTAAACAGCGCGGTAACCTGATTAATGGCTATGCTTTAAACCTGAAACATTAGTTTTCAGCCCCATTCACACAGGCCAACAGAGTAGGGTGGTGATGGCTTAGTGGTATTATCACTAGAGTATTAATCTAGAGAAGAAAATGAGGTCTGCAGATGCTGGAGATCAGAGATGGAAATGTGTTGCTGGAAAAGCGCAGCAGGTCAGGCAGCATCTAGGGAACAGGAGAATCGACGTTTCGGGCATTAGCCCTTCTTCAGGATAATGCCCGAAACGTCGATTCTCCTGTTCCCTAGATGCTGCCTGACCTGCTGCGCTTTTCCAGCAACACATTTCCATCTCTATTAATCTAGAGACTCAGGTAATGTCCTGTGGGCCTGAGTTTGAATCCTACCATTGTGGAATTTGAATTCAATTTTTTTTTAAATCTGAAATTAAGAGCCTAATGATGTCCACCAAACAATTGTCAATATCTGATCTCCTTCCTATTGGAAAGATGTTGTGAAACTTAAAGGGTTCAGAAGAGATTTACAAGGATGTTGCTAGGTTTGGAGGATTTGAGCTACAGGGAAAGGTTGAATAGGCTGGGGCTGTTTTCCCTGGAGCATCAGAGGCTGAGAGGTGACCTTATAAAGGTTTATAAAATCATGAGGGGCATGGATAGGATAAATAGATAAGGTCTTTTCCCTGAGGTAGGAGAGTCCAGAACTAGAGGGCATAGGTTTAGGCTGAGAGGGGAAAGATATAAAAGAGATCTAAGGGGCAACTTTTTCATGCAGACGGTGGTACGTGTATGGGATGAGCTGCCAGAGGAAGTGATGGAGGCTGGTACAATTGCAACATTTAAGAGGCATCTGGATGGGTATATGAACAGGAAGGGTTTGGAGGGATATGGGCCGGGTGCTGGCAAGTGGGACTAGATTGGGTTGGGATATCTGGTCGGCACGGACTGGTTGGACCGAAGGGTCTGTTTCCATGCTGTACATCTCTATGAGTCTATGATTGTCTGTGGCCTAGGATTTGGACTGTACATTAATTTAAAAACAAGAATGCTGGATGCTGGAAATCTAAAGTCATACTCATACATGAGGAATAAGCGAAAGATCAGGGAGAAGGTAGGGCCGATCAGGGATAGCGGAGGGAACTTGTGCGTGGAGTCTGAGCAGATAGGGGAAGGCCTAAATGAGTTATTTGCTTCGGTTTTCACCAAGGAAAGGGAACTTGTTATAAATGAAAACTTAGAGGAGCTGGGATACAGTCTTGACCAGATCAAGACTGATGAAGTTGATGTGCTAGAAATTTTGGAAAACATTAAGATCGATAAGTCCCCAGGGCCAGACCAGATTTATCCTAGGCTGCTCCGGGAAGCGAGAAAGGAGGTTGCGAAGCCGCTGGCGAGGATCTTTGCCTCCTCACTCTCCCCGGGAGTCGTACCGGAGGATTGGAAGGAGGCGAATGTTGTTCCACTTTTCAAGAAGGGTAATAGGGAAATCGCTGGCAATTACAGACCCGTCAGTCTTACATCTGTGGTCAGAAAAGTTTTGGAAAGAATTCTGAGGGATAGGATTTATGACTATTTGGCAAAGCATAGTGTGATTAAAGGCAGTCAGCCTGGCTTTGTGAGGCACAGGTCATGCCTCACAAATTTTATTGAGTTCTTTGAGGAGGTGTCAAGACAGGTGTATGACGGTAGAGCAGTGGATGTGGTGTATCTGGATTTCAGCAAGGCATTTGATAGGGTTCCCCATGGTAGGCTCATTCATAAAGTTAGGATGTATGGAATACAGGGAGATTTGGCTATCTGGATTCAGAATTGGCTGGCTGACAGAAGGCAGAGAGTGGTTGTAGATGGAAAGTATTCTGCCTGGAGGTCAGTGATGAGTGACATTCTACAGGGCTCTGTTCTTGGGCCTCTGCTCTTTGTAGCTTTTATAAATGACTTGGATGAGGAGGTTGAGGGGTGTGTTAGTAAATTTGCAGATGACACAAAGGTTGGAAGTGTAGCCGATAGTATCGAGGGCTATTGCAGGCTGCAGCGTGACATAGACAGGATGTAGAGCTGGGCTGAGAAATGGCAGATGGGGTTCAACCTGGATAAATGCAAAGTGATACATTTTGGAAGGTCGAACTCGAATGCTGAATATAGGATTAAAGACAGGATTCTTGGCAGTGTGGAGGAACAGAGGGATCTGGGTGTGCAAGTACATAGATCCCTCAAAGTGAATCCAAGTGAATAGGGTTGTTAAGAAAGCATATGGAGTTTTGGCTTTCATTAACAGGGGTATCGAATTTAAGAGCCGCGAGGTTTTGCTGCAGCTGTACAAGTCCCTGGTGAGACCACACTTGGAATACTGTGTCCAGTTCTGGTCACCCTACTATAGGAAAGAGACAGAGGCTTTGGAAAGAGTGCGAAGAAGGTTTACCAAGACGCTGCCTGGACTGGAGGGCTTGCCTTATGAAGAAAGGTTGAATAAGCTCGGACTTTTCTCTCTGGAGAGAAGGAGGAAGAGAGGAAACCTGATCGAGGTGTACAAGATAATGAAAATTAAAAATCACACAACACCAGGTTATAGTCCAACAAGTTTAATTGGAAGCACACTAGCTTTCGGAGCGACGCTCCTTCATCAGGTGATTGTGAGCGTCGCTCCGAAAGCTATTGTGCTTCCAATTAAATCTGTTGGACTATAACCTGGTGTTGTGTGATTTTTAACTTTATACACCCCAGTCCAACACCCACGTCTCCGAATCAAAAATAATGAAAGGAATAGATAGAGTCAATAGCCAGAGACTTTTCCCCAGGGCAGGATTGACTGGTACGAGAAGTCATAGCTTGAAGATATTAGGAGGAAGGTATAAAGGTGACATCAGAGGTAGGTTCTTTACACAGAGAGTTGTGAATGCATGGAATGTGTTGCCAGCTGTGGTGGTGGAAGCAGAGTCATTGGGTAGGGAGCGACTGCTGGACATGCACATGGATAGCAGTGAGTTGAGGAGTGCGTAGGTTAAATTACTCTATTTTACAGGATTAAACCGCGTCACAACATCGTGGGCCAAAGGGCCTGTTCTGTGCTGTACTTTTCTATGTTCTAAAGCAGAAAGCGCTGGAGAAACTCAGCAAATCTGACATCTGTGGAGAGAAAAAGGAATGTAGAGTTAATGTTTCAAGCCCATTGTCAGAACTGTTCAGATAAAGCAAACCTGTTCTGCTCACCGTGAGCATGCTGGTTGCTACTGTTCACCCTCATTCTGCAGCTAGTTTCAGTGCAGAATAGAATACTCTCCAGATCATAAACACTGAGAGTTAGTTCCAAGCTCCGCCTAAAATCAACGTCCCTCCTCTCACGCCACATATTCCCTTCATATCATATTCCCTTCCCCTTCAAATTCGCTTTGGTATACCTGTCTCTCTCAACTTCATCAGCTTTAAGCCTCCCTATCCAAGCCTTCCATTTAACTCTCAATGTCTCCTACACACCCCAGCCCTTGTTCTGATGCACAGCTGATCTCTTCCCACCCCATTAAAGCCTGGTTGGCAGTGATTCCCGAACCTACTGCCACCTCACCGCCCCCCTCCCTTAGTACCTCGGGTCCTCCCGTATTGTTGTCTGATCCAGCTCCATACCCTCAGGGCCCACCTGTTACCCCAAGCTGCAGTTCCTGGGTCTACAGATGGGCTGGAAGGAGCTTGATCTGCAGGGACCCTCCGCGCCTGGAAGGTTTTGTGTGCACCAACCCCGGGGGCGGGGGTGTTGCTGTCTGGAGTACTCAGACTCTCTGAGAGTGTCCTGTACAGATGTAGATTCACATTCCTCAGTTGCAATGCTACAGAGTTGGGGGAGCACAGGCAGACTGGAGGTGGTCTTCTCTGGAGAGGGGGTTGAGAAGAGAGGGTGGTGGTGTATTCCCCATCTATCTGGTTGCCAGCTGGTACCAGCCTGTATCCTTGGAAGGACGGGCACCTGGATTGAGCTCCTGAGTTCCCTGTGCCCTGTGACTCTGCTGCTGATGCTGAGAGACAATGGCTGCAGCCATGGGGTAAATCTCTGGGGGCAAATCCAGCAGCCACTGGGCATTTAATCGGAACTGCCTCCCCATGCCGGCCACTAACCTGCCCCAATTTGGCAGCCAGTTGGTTCTGAGAACATTGGTGGACTCCTCTAACTGTCAAGGCCAGTTTTCTAAGTGCCCCTCTGTAAGTAATGACCATAGGGATCCTCCCTTCCTGGGGCTCAGCAAGGGAGGAGGTGGGTGGATGATGTCCTCTCAACAAACCTCTGAGCTGGCACAGGAGGCAGCCTGGCCAGTTTATCCTCAGGAGAACTGGTGCTTTCTCCTTCAGGGATGGAAGAGAAGCTAATAGAGTGAGGAGCTGGCATCTCTACGGGTGCTGCACAAGAGATGAGAGGTGCAACATGGGTAGGAGATTGAGCATGTTACACATGGTTTCCCAGTGGTGTGAGGGGAGACTAGCACAATACAACTTACTTGGCCACTTGATATGAAGGTCTTGGCCATCTCTTAATGAGTGGCTCCCATCCTCTTCCATAAATTCAAGTATTTCCTTTTAGTAGCAGAGCAGGGAGACAAATATTGCCAACCCCAGTTCCTAGCTTTGCCCTCTCTGCCCTATGATGCAACATCATCTCCTCCAATGAGGCAGGAGATGTCGCGTTGGTACACAAGCGGGAGAGGTTGCCAAAATATGCCCACTGAGTGAGTGGGAAGTGCAGAGGGCAGGGAGGGTTTGTTGTTCAGGGAGGACGAGAGTGATTAGATCATGCATCTTGATGGGAAGTGGGTGCAATGGCTGACTCCTACCAGTATGTGGTCCAGCAGAGAGACAATGCCACTGGTGGTGCGCCAAAGGGCATTGAACTTCTTATGGCACTGCTGAACAATTCAGCCAACCGTTGACCTGCCTGTGATCTGGGATAGAATTGTAGCTGGGTACAAGAGGAGGCCATTTGACTTGGGTATGTATCACTGTCCACACTGGCCGTGTCTGGTCTCAGCTGACAGACCAGGGGCAAGAGGGTGGTCCTCCCCTCCAACACCCCAGCGACCCCAAGCTCCAGTTCTCTGTTTGTGAGCTGGAGTGCCAACTCTCCTACCTCAGCCATTTCCTTTGGTCTCGAGATACACTCAGAATTGATGATTCCTACCTCACAATTTTTGATATGAGACCAACCAAGGTTTAAATATGGTACCCACGATGCCAATGCCAGATGGACCCAGTGGTATGAGGTACAGCACAAGAATAGAGTTGCTATAGTGTGCAAAAAGTGGCCATTCAGCCCATCAAGTCTGCACCAACCCTCCAAAGAGCATTCAAACCCATCCCTGCAACCCCACATTTAGGGTGGCCGATCCACCTAACCTGCACATCTTTGGACTGTGGGAGGAAACCCTCACAGACACCAGGGGGAGTGTGGAATCTCCACATGGACAGTCAACCGAAGGTGGGATCGAACCCAGGTCCCTGGCACTGTGAGGCAGCAGTGCTAATCATTGAGCCATTGTGCCTCCAACTTGAGTGTGCAATGTACCGTGAAAGCCATCGTGGACCCTGGGAGCATCTTTAACATGCAGTAGAAGGTTGCTTGAGGATAGAACAGCATCGCTTGGGAAGCAGGGTGGCACAGTGGTTAGTACTGCTACCTCATAGCACCAGGTACTTAGGTTCACTTCCAACCTCGGGTGACTGTCTGTGTGGAGTTTGCACATTCTCCCCATGTTTGCGTGGGTTTCCTCTGGGTGCTCCGGTTTCCTCCCACAATCCAAAGATGTGCAGGCCAGGTGCATTGGCCATGCTATAGTTTCCAGGGATGTGTAGGGTAGGGGAATGGATCTGGGTGGAATATTCTCGGGAGAGTTGATGTGGATTTGTGGAGCTGACTGGCCTGTCTGCACAATGATAGCCACTATGGCCCAGAGAGGGAAACCCTCCATGAAACTCATTGAAGCTACCACTTTGCTAAAATATGGGAAAAATCAGCTGAAGAGCATTGGAATTCATAGCCAAGTCCTGATGGCAAATATTAAGGCGGCTGATCAAAAGCTGACCCAAACAGGTACAATTTTACACAGTGTCTTAAAGCAGGAGAGAAAGGAGGTGAAGCTGAGAGCGATAGGAAGGGAATTCTCAAGCCTGGGGCACCGGTAGCTGCAGATATTACCAAGTCTACATGGCCTCAGCATGGATTTTCAGGCAATTCCTCAAAGTGCAGTGCAATCATGCTGAAGTACTTCAGAAAGACTAAAATGTTTGAACTTTCACCTTTATCTCATTTTCAACTTCAAACTGAGAAGGTCTGTACTGTGTAACTTTTAACTTAATTTTGTATGTTTTATGCTGTACTATAATTGCTGCTATGTTTAAGTTTTAACTTTGTTCTTTCTCTCTCCCTTGTTCTTGCGATTCTGTACCTGGGTACTTAGAGTCATACAGTTATATAGTCCAACATCTCGGAGACAGGCTCTTTGGTCCAAACTGGTCCATGTCAACCAAAATGTCCATTCATGCTAACCCCCATTTCCCTGCACTTGGCCCATATTCTTCTCAACGTTTCCTATCCATGTACCTGTCCAAAGGCCTTTTAAATGTTGCTAATGTACCCGCCTCAAACACTTCCGCTGGCAGCTCATTCCATACGTGCACCACCCTCTTGTACCTAAGTTGGTGCCTTGCGTGGTGACATCATACATTTTTCTCTGTAGTTCCTGTACTTTTGTCCTCGAGAATAAACTCAAATTCAAAAGCATTGCACACTGGGCATGGATGAAGACTTGAACTGGAGACATGTCAAATTCTGAGGCAGCTTGTTGACAGGAATGGAAGAGATTAGAGAGATCGGGAAATGGAAGGGACTGGAGCCATAGAGGAGGGTTTTTAAATTGTGACCGTGAGTATGGCACTGAGGAGGGGATGAGAATCGCTGTGGGTTTGGACGTGAGGAGCAGGTCTGAATGAGCTGACATTTATTGGGAGTGGACAAGAGGAACAGCAGATTCATTGAGTCTGGAGTCAACGAAATGATGGACACGGATTTCAGGGTCTGGCGGAATAGGTGTGAAATGTTTAGAAACAGGCACAATGACACTTTGCAGAGTGGATTCCATAACAAATATCAAACCACGGTTATCAGAGATATCCAGGGTAGCAGAGAACCAGTAAAGCATATTGCTGGAGAAACTCAGTAGATCCAGAGCATCTGTGGAGAGAGGAAGCAGAGTCCGGTATCCTTTCTTTGGAACTCTGCTTTCTTCTCATAAATGCTGCCAGACTTACTGAGTTTCTCCAGCAATTTTCTGTTTCAGATTTCCAGTTGTTTGTTTTATTTTTGAACAAGGGGATACTTTATAATCCCATTCACTCCGAGAGTGAAGACAATTGCCTTTGAGACATTGTGGCACCATGCTCTATCTATTCCAGGGTTTTAGTTAATTGTTAGAAGCTCCTAAATATATCCAAAAGAAAAGATTAAAGCAAAGAGCTAACCTTTGTTTTCTCCACAACTGCAAGTCTCTCACCGTGCCTCGTTAAGTTGTACATAGCTTTAATTAGCAAGAATATTTCCTCTTCCATTTTCCAATCAGATCGATTTTAAGCTTCATTTCCTCATTTTCCAGTTCCAGTCATAATTCAAATCTCATCTGCTCTCTTCAACCAGCTCCTTCTCGCTGTTCCAGGAGGACAATAGTTTTTTACAAGGACATCTCGCTGATGTCATGTCCTTTCTCAACTAGACTTTGCTAGAATTCCCTTGGCGACACCATCAGATGACAGGTCTCATTTCTAGAGGCACCAAGGACCTGCTGGTTGAGAAGTGTGCACGGATACCAAGCTGTGCCAAAGCAGCTTTGGAAACAACGGTGCCAAGTTTGGTCAACACACCAGCTGCGAGAAGACACAGACGATGATGACTCGGTGGAAACAGTCAGCTACCCACCATCACCACTGGGCAAGAGTACATCAAGGGCAACGATAAAATAGAGAGCCGTGGATGCTGGAGAGCTGAAACGCACAAAAGCAGAAATTGCTGCAGAAACACAACAGAGTTCTTCAGGAGGGTCATTAACTCTGTTTTCTCCCACCGTAGGCCTGCTGAGTTTGGGTAGTGAAAGTAATCGAGGTTCTGAAGCAAAAAGAAGCAATAATTACTGGAGAAACTCAGCAGGCCTGTGGTGGGAACAAGTGTTGAGAGGGTGTTGCTGGAAAAGCACAGCAGGTTAGGCAACAGAGTTAACATTTCAAGTCAAGTGACCCTCCTGAAGAACTCTGATGCGTCTTCTCCAGTAATTAATGTTTTCCTTGAAATCGTGGAGGAAGATAATGTAGAGATTGGTGTCCACACAAGAATTGGCAAAGCAGATTTGTGTTGTATAAGACGCGGAAAGGGTTAATATGATTAAGATGCATTGACTTGATCTTGAATGAGTCAGACCTAACATCAAGGCCACCATCAAGTCTCAGTAACAATGCCAAGCACACCTAACAGTCAAACAGCACGGTAACAGGCCCTTCTGTTCAACTCGTCTACACCAACAAAGTCTCTGAAACTAAACTAGTCCCACTTGCCTGCATTTGGCCCATATCCCTCTAACCTTTTCCTCTTCAAGTACCTATCCAAATGTCTTTTAAATGTTGTAACTGTACCTGCATTTTCCACTTCCTCTAGCAGTTCATATGAACCACTCTCCGTGTCAAAAGGTTGCCCCTCAGGTCCCTGTCAAATCTTTCTCCTTTCACCTTAAAGCTAAGCCCTCTGATTTTGAACTACCTCACTCTCGGGAAAAGACTATTGCTATCCACCTTATCGATGCCCCTTATGCTTTCGTAAATACTACAAGCTACATCTTGTTTCAGAGTGTCTTCTCGTTAGGCAGTCTAATGGTTTACTACCAACACCCTAGACCAAGCAAGCGCTGTGGTTCCCAAACTAAAAGGGTTAGCTTAGTTTGGAAACATGGCCGGCAAGGATCGATTAAACCGCTGGGTCTGTTTCCATGCTGTCTGACTCTATGACTCTAATTGTCCTCAATATTGACTCTGAACTGCATGAAGCCTGAAGGTATCAGGGCACACATGGGCAGTACGTCTCACCTCTCATAACTAATAGTCAGCTAGCACATACAACATGGTGAGCAGTGATGAACATTCATCTGACAACACATTGGTCTTCCAGCAGCTCCACATCCAGTACCATCAATCCAGCAATGAGGCTCTACATGCCCTGAGTCCATACACCAGAGATGAATGGAAGAGTGTCATGAAGTTGTCAAGAAAATTGGACATCTTTTACAAGAACTGCTTCAGTGGGATCCTGGACATCAGATGGAGCCCAAGTTGAGCACCTAAATGAAAGGACTCCAGACTATAGGGTTTGAACTGCTGTGGCCTGCTTACAATCGCTGCCAAAACAATTGTAACTAGTAACATTCCCAAACAAAACCCATGGCCAGAACAGTGAACTAATGAGTTTACATGGCAAGAAGAGGTTGATTGTGCAATGGAGGGTTGAACCACACATGACCTTGCTAACATGTGGGAGTGGGAGTGGTGGGGGGGGCACCTTTATTAGGAATTCAGGTGAACGATTAGAAAGTGGAACCATTCCTGAAATGTGCAAGCAATTTGTACCAAAGATTCGGTGAACATATCCATGTTTAAAGCTACAAAATTGCCACAGTTTCAATCTTTGTCCATTAGCTCATGATTTATTTATGTTACTGAGCTTCTCAGGGACTTTGAAAGATGTTTGTTTCACAAGCGCGGAATGTAAATTCCTGACATTAGCACTACCAGATGTCTGTGCTTGGAACTTAATGCAAACATTTCAAAATATCGAACTTTAAAATAAAGCCACATCCGTCAGGAGACATCCCGATTCTGCTAAGATTTTGCGTCCAAACCCCTTTATTCCTTCCCTGTCTTTGGCCAATTTCGGGCGACTCATTTCTTAATATCTTCCAAGGTCCTTGACAAAGCGGCTCAAGGCTCAAGTTAACATTTCGGAAGAGGAGAACGGGTCTGGTGCGACGCATTTTGAGATTAGGAAATGCTGGGGCAGGAAGTGAGACATGTTAAGGTTACAGTTGTTGGGTATTTTGACACCATGAATCATGATCATTTATTTACTTCCAACAATGCAGAATCACCAAGCAGAAACTGAGAGCTGGGTTCCATACCCATGAAGATAGCCTCAATTGTGATCTTGGGTTAGTGTCACACTACATGTAACCCCACCACACTGTTCTGCATTTGTATACTCTTCTTACTGTCCTGTTTTGACACCATCACTTTGACAACTTGTTACAAGCTCTCTACCCAAGTTAATTTGTACTATTTTGGATTACTTATTACTTTGGTTTGACTCTCGGCATGTGACTGTCATTCCTGTCATGTTATTCCAGACATTCGTTGTGTCTCCTGCACCACCTTATTCTTAAATTGGTGCAATCATCTCTCTGCCTCAAATAATCAGATCACAGACGATCCCTCCACTTGCTGTTTAGCTGTTGACACTTTACCCTCACTGTCAAAAAGCGTGACGCTGGAAAAGCACAGCAGGTCAGGCAGCATCCGAGGAGCAGGAGACTCAATTCAAAGTTTGGGAGAAGATTTGTAGCTCGGGTGCTCGTTGTTGTGGTTCTGTTCGCCGAGCTGGGAATTTGTGTTGCAGACGTTTCGTCCCCTGTCTAGGTGACATCCTCAGTGCTTGGGAGCCTCCTGTGAAGCGCTTCTGTGATCTTTCTTCCGGCATTTGTAGTGGTGGAGGAAACATCACAGAAGTGCTTCACAGGAGGCTCCCAAGCACTGAGGATGTCACCTAGACAGGGGACGAAACGTCTGCAACACAAATTCCCAGCTCGGCGAACAGAACCACAACAGGAGAGTCAATGCTTCAGGCATAAGCCCTTCATCAGGAGACTGCTCCCCGGATGCTGCCTGACCCGCTGTGCTTTTCCAGCGCCACACTTTTCGACTCTGACTCTCCAGTATCTGCAGGCCTCACTTTCTCCCACTCTACTCACACCATCTGACACTTTTGATGGCCTCTTTTTTATTCAGCCTGTCACTCCACTCATACCATTTATATAATCTTTCGATCTCTCAGCCTATAAATTCTGTGCTTGTGTGTTTATTCTCACTTCGCCTGACGAAGGAGAGGCACTCCGAAAGCTTGTGATTTCAAGTAAACCTGTTGGACTATAACCTGGTGCCATGTGACCTCTGGCTCGGTCCACCCCGTCCATCGCCAGCCTCTCGACAAGATGATTCCAATGCAAGATAAAGAGTTCAAGTCAAACTCTCATAATTCAGAACAAAATGGATAGGAGTAAAATTAAAGCAAAATACCCCAATAGATGCTGGAGATCAGAAATAAAAGCAGGAAGTGATGGAGGAACTCAGCAGGTCTGGTAGCAATAGTAAAGAAGGAATCACAGTATCTCTTCTAGAGTACTGTGTCATTCTCATCACCCAGTTATCAGAAGGATATTAATAAACTGCAGAGGGTTCAGAAAGGATTTACCAGAATGTTGCCAGAAATGGAAGGTATGAGTTATAGAAATAACTTGGAAAGACTGGGACCTTTTTCACTGTTTAAGCTCACTGTTATAGAGGTTTATAAAATCATGAGGGGCACGGATAAGATGATTTTTGACAAGGGTCTTTTCCCCAGGGTGGGAGAGTTCAAGATGCTGGGACATATTTGTAAGGGTGAGAGGAGAAGATTTAAAACGGACACGAGGAACAACTTTTTTACATAGAGAGTGGTTCATGTGTGGAATGAATTTCCAGAGAAAATGGTGGATTCAGGTACAGTTACAAAGTTTAAAAGACATTTGGATAAGTTCATGAATAGGAAAGGTTTGGAAGGATATGGGCCAAAGGGGGCCAAGTTTAGTTGAGGAACATTGTCGGCATGGACTGGTTGGGCCGTAGGGTCTGTTTCCATGCTGCATGACTCTAATTATCCTCAATAGTGACTCTGAACTATATGAAGCCTATATCAGAGCACACATGGGCAGGAAACTCTTTAGTGATCACCAGTTCCTGCACCTCCACCCCTTCAACTGTTGAATCAGCAATCCTCCACACTGGACAACTCTTGGAGGAGGCACTGAAGGTGGCAAGGGCACAGTATGTACTCTTCAATGCCCAACAGTAGCTTGGCAGCAGCTGGTTGGATCCTAAAGGACATTTCTGTGAGACTGGGTCAACAGCACATGGTGATGGAAACCAGCAAGAGAAAAAGAAATGCCTAGTTGGCTTTGCCCTCATTAATCAAACTGTTGTGCATAGATCTGTCCATGATAATAAGGTAGGGGCACCCACTATCTTAAGGAGTCCCACCTTCACACTGAGGACCGTCTATCATCTGGTGTGGCATTACCATCGCGCTGAAAAGGATAGATTCAGAACAGAGCTAGAAATTCAAAGCTGACATCATGGCATATGCTCCAACCTTCAGGATATTAAGGAATAGTTCTGAAATAGGGTCTCGGGACCCGAAACATTGACTCTGCTTTCCCTCCCTGGATGCTGTCAGCCCTGCTGAGCTTCTCCTGCAATTTCCAGCATCCACAGTGCTTTGTTTTACATTAAAGAATATTATCTTGGGAGGAGTGAACCAGAATTGTTAGTGTCCTGTGCTGAACTCACTCTTAAGATGAGACAAGACAGAATTAGAGATTTGTTATAGTGCAGAAGAAGGATATTCAGCCCACCGTGCTTGTACCAGATCTATCCCGTGATGCCACCCTCATGCCTTTTCCCCATATCCCTGCACACCATTACTACCCAAATCACCATTCAATGTTCCTCTTAAACGCCTCAATTGCCTCCACCACATTTCCAGGCAGTGGATTCCACGCTCTAACTACACGCTGCATGAAAACGTTTTTCCTCATATCACCCTTGTTTCTTTTACAAATCATTTTAAATGTGTGCCCCTGTCAATCTTGTTTCTTTTACATCTGGGTACAGCTCCTCCCTACCTACTCTCTCCAGCCTCACTCATGACTTTGAAACCCTCGATCAAATCCCCCTCTCAGCCTCCTTCTCTCTGAGGAGAACTGTCCCAACTCCTTCCATCTATCCTCAGGACGTCCCATTCCTGAAACGGTTGCAGTAAATGACAGCTGCCCTCTTTTCAGTGTTTTCACATCTTCCTTATTATGTGGTGCCCAGAACTGTACACACTGAGGTCTAATACAGGTCTTGTACAAGTTCAACATCACCTCCTTGCTCTTGTTATCTATGCCCCTATTAATAAAGCTGAGGTCGCTGCATGCTTTATTAAGTCTCTCCCTGCATAGATCACCTTCAGTGATCTGTGCACATATACATCCAGGTCTCTGCTCCTACACCCCCTTTAGCATTGCACCCTCTATTTTATATTGGCTTTCATTGTTCTGACTAATGTGCAGCACAACCATGTCTCTTAGATGGTAGTTTTCCTAACTATTTAGTTACGTGTAATCAATGCATTTCTGGTTCGCGAACACTCAGATTATTTTCTTCCTCAGCCATTGTGTGGGTATTCTTCCCCAAATGCTAGCAGCAGTTTAAATTTGAATTGATTTATTATTGTACCTAGCTACAGTGAAAAGTTTTGTTTTGTGTGCAATACATGCAAATCACTCCATACAAAGTGCATTAGGGCAATAGAACAGAGCTGCAGAGAAGGTGCACAAACAACGAGATCAACACTAAATTTGAAATTAGAGAGGTCCATTCATAAGTCTAACAACAGCAGCGATAAAGCTGTCCTCGTATCTGTTGGTACGTGTGTTTAAGCTTTTGTAACGTCTGCCTCACGGAAGAGGTTGGAAGAGACTATAACCCCTGGGGTGGGAGGGGTCTTTGATTGCATTGGCTGCTTTCCCAAGGCAGTGGGAAGTGTAGATGGAGTCAATGGATGGGAGGTTGGTTTGAGTTAGGGACTAGGAGAAAGTGAGGACTGCAGATGCTGGAGATCAGAGCTGAAAATGTGTTGCTGGAAAAGCGCAGCAGGTCAGGTAGCATCCAAGGAACAGGAGAATCGACGTTTCGGGCATAAGCCCTTCTTCAGGAATCCTATAGAAGGGCTTATGCCCGAAACGTCGATTCTCCTGCTCCTTGGAGGCTGCCTGACCTGCTGCGCTTTTCCAGCAACACATTTTCAGCCTTGAGTTAGGGACTAAGCCATGTTCACGATTCTCTGTAGTTTCTTGCAGTCTTGGTTAGAGCAGTTGCTATACCAAGCCGCGATGTTTCCAGATGGAATACTTCTGATGGTGCATCTTTGTGGACATGTTGAATTTCCTTCGCCTCCTGAGGCAGTAGACTAAAAACGGCAAGAAAGATTGGCGCTAGTGAGTCTACCCAAGACATCTCAAATGCTTCTGGCAGAACCCTACCCTTCCCAAGGACGGAGAACTATCAAGAACAACAGACT
Organism: Chiloscyllium plagiosum; assembly: GCF_004010195.1. NCBI lineage: Eukaryota > Metazoa > Chordata > Chondrichthyes > Orectolobiformes > Hemiscylliidae > Chiloscyllium > Chiloscyllium plagiosum. Next base: position 13,959,684 of record NC_057750.1, read on the forward strand.
GAACTAGCTTCAGGCATCATTAGGAAAAAAAATGCAGGAATAAAACCAGAAAGCGTTGGAGAAACCTGCTAGGTCTGGCAGCATCGGTGGAGGTCGTAATAAGGTCAACGTTTTGGGGCCCATGGCTCTCCACCGATGCTGCCAGACCTACCGAGTTTTTCCAGCACTTTCGGTTTTTGTTTCAGACCTCTAGCATCCACAGTGTGCTGCTTTTCCAGTCGCTTACCTCTTGCTTCCTTACTTACCTCGCTTCTGGTTGGACGTTCCCGTGCTAGAAAACGTATCCTGTCCTGTATTACTGGCTCCACAGTGATGAAGGAATGGACACGTTTAAGCTTAGTGTTTACAGAGTTTGCTCAGACACGGAGTTCCCTTGACATGGTCAGTTTAAAACGGTTAATGACGGGCAAACTATACAGCACTTTACCCTGCATAAAACTGCTGGTGTCTGTGAGGTTAGGAACCGGATTTGTTCCTAATCTGATTACAATTGCAGTTAGAACAGTTCCGGTTCCTAACCTCATAGACACCAGCAGTTTTATGTAGGGTAGTGTCCTGTATAGTTTGCCCGTCATTAACCATTTTAATTGTAATCAATTGTAGAGTTCAAGTGATTCTTATCAGTTTGCGCTGGAATCCAATCTTGCACAAACCATTTACAGTGAAGTGATGAAAAGAGAAACCCTGTGGCTTTTTCTTAACAGCATGCACTGGATGCTGTGGCTCAGTTGGTAGCTTGCCTTCATCTGAGCGAGAATGGCTGTGGGTTCAAATCCAACTCCAGTTGGTGGAGTAGAAAGCACTAATTGGCACTTACTGTGGGTAACCTCTTTTGGAAGAGACATTAGACTAGGCCCATTGGGTGAATATAAAGGATTCTGGTATTTTGACGGAGAGCTCTCCCTGGAAACACGGCCAATATTGGTTCCTCAAACATCATTAAAGTGAAATTTTTTGACTGTTATAATAAAGAAGGGGGAGGAGTAGGCCATTAACCCCTTCCTCTGCCATCCAATAAGACCATGGTTGATCTGACTGCAACCTCAAATCCACATTCCTGCCCATCCTGATAACCTTTGACCCCATGGATTGAAGTGAATCTCACCACCCCTGCCTTCAATATCTTCAAAGGCTCTGCCAACACCGTCTTTTCAAGAAGAGAGTTCCAAAGATTCATAACCCTATGAGAGAAATAAAATGGTCTTAGCTCTATTTTAAAAGGACAACCCCAGATGTTTAAATGTGCTGTTAAACATTACTGTTCTGGTGACATGCTATGCACAAGTTAGCATGTGAGTCATCTTAGGGTCCATATAAATACTAGATCTTTCCTTTTGTACTGGTGTGAAACTTGGACAAGTTCAATCAGATTAACTACCTTGCTGCTTTTTCTTTTAATCTCTCCCATTTTACTGAGAGTCACCACAATGCTAGTTGGCAAGTCTTCACCATCATCTCTTGTCAGTCATCCATTCCTCTTCCAAACCTATCATGCAGTGCAGCTAGAGGCCATTTGGCCCATCAAGACTACACCCTCCCTTCAAAGAGTATCCTACCCTATCCCTGTAATCCCACATGTACTACTGTCAACCCACGTAGCCTGGGCATGATGGGGTAACTTAGCACGGCCAATCCATCTTACCTGCCCATCTTTGGACTGTGGGAGGAAACTGGAGCACCCGAAGAAAACCCACGCAAACTCCACACAGACCGTCACCCGAGGCTGGAATTGAACCCAATGAGCCACCGTGCCACCCTGATTGCTGTATTTAAGTCTCTTGCCACCACATTTTTCCATCAGGGTTTTGTTTTTTCTTGCTGGCAGTCCCCAACATGGGGGACTTGCTTCCCCACATTTCCTCTCTATCTCTCTCTCTGCAACAGATGATGGGATGATCATAATCATCTCCCAACTATGCCCTTTTCATGCTTTCACGATCTTTAGCGCCTCCCCCTACCCCCGCGACGTTCTGCTTCTTGATCTTATGTTACACCGCGCACCCTTCCCAGCAGCCACATCTCTCTACAATCCCTTCACTGTCTCCCTCTTGTGATGTTGCTCGGGTTAGTGTACGTAGTAATGTACCCCATCTATTTTCTCTCCCCTCAGCTTAAATAAACAATTTTCACATTTAACGCAGCTGTCCTGAAGGATCTCCCATCTTTTCTGTGGAATTAATTAATCTTTCAAACTCCTTTTCCCTCTTAGACCAGGGTTTTTAACCTAATCAGTGTTATCACTATAATGCAATGGCCTTGGGGTCGATGGCTTTGAAATAATGTGTTTTGATGGTGGGGACACTCGATCTGAGCTGTAAGCAATCTTTTAAACTGCTTAATTTTTAATGTTTTAACTTCTAGCTTTTCCGGCCTGGGTTAGTCTGCCATTTTTAGTATCTCCCTGGGCCCACTGGAGATGTTAAGCTTTGCATGTTGAGCCTCTGATCTTTGTTTGTCCACCACTGAACTCCAATTTAGGACCACTCTCACACAGCCCAGCCTCAAACAGCATTGAGTTATAGATCCATACAACGCAGTGAAGATCCTTCAGCCCATCGAATCCGCGCTCACAATAATTACCACTAAAGGCGCTGTCATCCCAATTTCCTGCCCTTGTCCATATCCTTGAATGTTACGATATTTCAAGTACTCATCCAAATACTTTTGAACGGGGAGGGGGGGGGCACTGTGGCACAATGGTTAGCACTGCTGCCTCACAGCGCCAGAGACCTGGGTTCAATTCCCGCTTCAGGCAACTGTCTGTGTAGAGTTTGCACATTCTCCCCGTGTCTGTGTGGGTTTCCTCCCATAGTCCAAAAATGTACAGGTTAGGTGAATTGGCCATGTTAGATTGCCCGTAGTATTAGGTTAAGGGGAATGGGTCTGGGTGGGTTGCTCTTCAGAGGGTCGGTGTGGACTTGTTGGGCTGAAGGGCCTGTTTCCACACTGTAAGTAATCTAATCTAAAAGTTGTAAGATTTCTGACCTCCACTATCTTCCCAGACAGTGCAATCCAGATTTGCATCACCCACTGAGTGTAAGGGTTTATTCCCAATTCCCCTCTGAATCTCCTGCCCCTTACCCTAAAACTATCACTTCCCCTGCTCATGATTGACCCCTCAACCAAGGGGAGTAGCTGCTCTCTATTCACCCCATCCATACCCCTCACAATCTTATACACCTCAGTCATGTCCCCCCTCAATAATCCAAACCTATCTAATCTCTCCTTGTAGCTCAATTTCTCCACCTTCGGCAACATCCTGCTGAATTTCCTCTGTGCTCCTTCCAGTGCTATCACATCTTTCCTGCAGTGAGGTGACCGGAACTGCACACAGTACTCCAGCTGTGGCCCAGCCAATGCTCTGTACAGCTCCAACATTACCTCTTTGCTTTTACGCTCTATCCCACAACTGATACACAACATAGAACTTAGAACAGTACAGCATGGGACAGGCCCTTCAGCCCACAATGTTGTGCCGAACATGACGTCAAATGAAACGAATCCCTTTCGCCTGCCCTTGATCCATATCCCCCTATTCCTGAGATATTCATGAGCTTATCTAAAAGTCCCTTCAATATCCCTATCGTATCTGTCTCCACTACTACCCCCCAGCAGTGTGTTCCAGATTCCTACCACTCTTTGTGTAAAAAACCTGCCCCTTTCCTCTCCTTTGAACCTTAAATGTACACCTTCTAGTATTAGACTGATGAAAGCAAGTGGCCATTATGCCTTCTTAACTATCCTATTCATGTGCTCTGCTGACTTCAGGGATCTGTGAATAATTACCTCAAGATCCTCTAATCTACTGCGCGTCTTGCTGATCATTAAATACCCCCTTATCTTGTTTAGAACATAGAACAGTACAGCACAGTACAGGCCCTTCGGCCCACGATGTTGTGCTGAGCATTTATCTGAATCTAAGATCAATCTAACCTACACACCCCTCAATTTACTGCTGTCCATGTGCTTGTCCAGCAGTTACTTAAATGTCCCTGATGACCCTGATTCTTCCACCACCACTGGCAGTGCATTTCACGCACCCACCACTCTCTGTGTAAAGAACCTACCTCTGACATCTCCCCCCTATCTTCCTCCAATCACCTTAAAATTATGACCCCTTGTGACAGACATTTCTGCCCTGGGAAAAAGTCTCTGGCTATCCACTCCATCGATGCCCCTCATTACCTTGTACACCTCTCTATCAAATCACCTCTCTTCCTTCTCTCCAGCATGAACCTCTCTTCATAAGACATGCCCTCCAATCCAGGCAGCAACCTGGTAAATCTCCTTTGTACCCTTTCTAAAGCATCTATATCCTTCCTATAATGAGGTAACCAGAACTGGACACAATATTCCAAGTGTGGTCAAACCAGGGTTTTAAAGACCTGCAGGAAAACCACGCAGCTCTTAAACTCAATTTCCATGTTAATAAAAGCCAAAACACCATATGCCTTCTTAATAACCCAATCAACTTGGGTGACAACTTTGAGGGATCTGTTACATGGACCCCAAGATCCCGATGTTCCCCCACATTGCCAAGAATCCTGTATTTAACCCTGTATTCCGCATTCAAATTCGACCTTCCAAAATGAATCACTTAGCATTTATCCAGGTTGAACTCCATCTGACACTTCTCAGCCCAGCTCTACATCCTGTCAAAGTTTTCTTGTAGCCTGCAACAGTCCTTAACACTAGCTACAACAACACTGACCTTTGTGTCATCAGCAAATGTACTAACTCATCCTTCCATTTCTTCATTCAAGTCATTTATAAAACCCACAAACAGCAGAGACTCAAGAACAGATCCCTGCGGGACACCACTGGTCACCCACCTCCAGGTGGAACACTATCCATCCACTCCCACTTGCTGTCTTCTTTCAGCCAGCCATTCTGTATCCAGACAGCCAAATTTCCCTGTATCCCATACCTCCTAACTTCCTGAAACCTTATCAAATTCCTTACTGAAATCCATATAGACCACATCCATTGCTCAACCTTCATCAACTTATCTCCTCACATCTTCAAAAGTGAGGATTGTGACGCATGACCTGCCCCTCACAAAGCCATGCTGACTATCTTTAATCAAACTATGTTTTTCGAAATAGTCATGAATCCAACTCTCAGAATCCTTTCCAGTACCTTGCTTACCACAGACGTACGAATGACTGGTCTGTAATTCCCAGGGATTTTCCTATTCCCTTTCTTCAAAGAGGAACAACATTAGCCTTCCTCCAATCATCCGGTACTACTCCCGTGGAGAGTAATGATGCAAAGCTCATCCCCAGAGGTGCAGCAATCTCATTCCTCACTTCCTGTAGTAACCGTGGATATATCTGGTCCGGCTCTGGGGACTTATCTATTTGATGCTTCCCAGACTTTCTAGCACCTCCACTTTCCTAATATCACTCTGTTCAAGCCTATTAACTTGGTCCATGGTGTTCTCACTATCAATAAGGTCCCTCTCTCCAGTGAATACTGAAGCAAAAGACTCTCTAAGGGCCTCCTCAACCTCTTCAGACTCCAAGTTCCCTTCACTATCCTTGATCATTCCTACCCTCTCTCTGATCATTCTCTTATTCCTCATGTAAGCATACAATGCCTTTGTGTTTTCCCTAATCCTTCCCGCCAAGGCTTTTTCTTGCCCCCCGCTCCACCTCCCGAGCTCTCTTTAGTCCATTTTGATTTCTTTCCTAGCTACCCTGTAATCCTCGAAAGATGTGCCAGATCCTTGCTTCCTCAACCTTAAGTAAGCTTCCTTCTTCCTCTTGATGAGAAGCTCCTCTTCCCCTGTCATCCAAGGCTCCTTCACCTTACCATTTCTTGCCTGTTTCAGTGGGACAGTTATCCAACATTCACAAGTGCTCCTTAAACAGCTTCCACATTTCTGTTGTGCAGTTCCTGTAGAACAATTATTCCCAATTTATACTCCACAGTGTCTAATAGCAGCATCATTTCCCCTCCCCCAATTAAATACCTTCCCACACTGCCTGTTCCCATCCCTCTCCATGGCTGTGGTAATGAGGACAGGCAGGAGGCTGGAAGAACTCAGCAAGCCAGGCAGCATCAGGAGGTGGAGAAGCAGACACTTCAGGTCTAACCCTTCTTCAGGACTGGGGGTGGGTGTAGGAGGGAGTTGCAGATAAAGGGGCTGACTGGGGCAGGGTAGTGAAATGGGGATAGGTGAAGACAGATAGAGGGTATGACCTGGTTGGCCAATGGGAGGAATGAATTTGGTTGGTGGCTGGGAGGAGGGGAAGGGAGGGGGAGGGGCTGGGAAGGGAGTCGGAGATAGGAAGGGAAGTTATTTGAAATTGGCAAACTCAATGTTGACTCCTCCGGGTTGTAGGGTGCCCAGACTGAAGATGAGGTGTTGTTCCTCCAATAAGAGCTGTGGTCTGTTTTGGCAACGGAGGAGGCCAAGGATGCTCATGTCGGAAAGGGATTGGGAAGGGCAATTAAATTGGGCAGTGACTGGGAAGTCCACTCGGCCATTGAGAGCCTGACTGAGATGCTCGGTGAGCCGTTCCCTAAGTTAACGTTCCATCTCCCCGATGTAGAGAAGACCACATCGGGAGCACCTGATGCAGTAAGCTAGGTTGGAAGAGAGGCAGGTGAACCTCTGTCTCACCTGGGAGGAGTGTTTGGGGCCCTGGATGGAGGTGAGAGGGGTGGTGTGCCGGCAGGGAAAGGTACCTGTGGGTTTGGGGGGGTTGATGGGGAGAGTGGCGCAAACCAAGGACTGTCAGATGGAACGGTTCTTGGGGAAGGCAGAGCGGGGTGGGGAGGGGATCGTGAATGGAATGTCTCCTCATCCGAGCAGATGTAGTGGAGGCGGAGGAATTGGGAGAACAGGATGGAGTTCTTGCAGGATATTTGGTGGGAAGAGGTGTAGTCCAGGTAGTTATGAGAGTCTGTGGGTTTGTAGTAAACGTCCATCTGGGGATTGTTGCTGGAGATGGAAATGGAGAGGTCAAGGAAGGGGATGGAGGTGTCTGAGACAGACCAATTGAATTTGAGGATGGGGTGGAAGTTGTGGGCAAAGTCAATGAACTGCTCCAGTTCAGCCTGGGTCCTGGACGCTGCGCCGATGCAGTCGTCAGTGTAACAGCGGAAGAGTTGGGGCACAGTGACTGAGTAGGTACTAAAGAGGGACTGTTCAATATAGCCCACAAAGAGGCAGACATAGCTGGGGCCCATCCGGGTGCCCATGGCCGCCCCCTGGATTTGGATGGAAGGGGATAAGTTAAAGGAAAATTTGTTGAGGGTGAGGACGAGTTCGACAAGGCAGGGGAGGGTATTGGTGGAGGGGGACTGGATGGGTCTGTTGGGGAGGAGGAAGCAGAGGGCCTGGAGGCTGTCCTTGTGGGGTATGGATGTGTATAAGGGCTGTACATCCATCGTAAAGATAAAGCCCTGGGAGCCAGGGAACTGGAAGTTGCTGAAGGTATGAAGGGTGTGGTTTTATCGTGTGTGTGGGTAGGAAGGGCCTGAACTAAGGGGGAGAGGATGGACTCGAGGTAGGACAAGAGCTCGATGAGGCAGGAGCATGGCGAGATGATAGGTTGGCCATGGTAGTTGGGCTTGTGGATCTGAACCACCCTCGGCGTCATCCATTGCTAAAACAAACCAAAGCTCCTATTGGAGGAACAACACCTTATCTTCCAACTGGGCACCCTACAGGCCAGAGGACTCAACATTGAGTTCTCCAATTTCAAATAGCCTCCCTTCCAATCCCCCAGACTCCCTTCCAAGCCCTTCTCCCACCCTTCCACTCCTCTCAGCCACCACTCGGATTCCTTCCTCCCATTGACCAACCAGGTCGTACCCTCTGCTTGTCTTCACCTATCCCCACTTCACCAGACCTGCCCCCGCCACTCCCTTTACCTGCAGCTCCCCCCAGAACAACACATAGTCCTGACAAAGGGTTGCATGCAAAACGTTGACTTCTCCACCTCCTGATGCTGCCAGGCTTGCTGTGTTCTTCCAGCCTTCTGCCTGCCTACTTCAGATTCCACCATCTGCAGTTTTTTTTTGTCTCTATGGTAAAGGTGAGGCAGTTATGGTCACTGTCACCGAAATGCTCTCCCACCGAGAGATCTGATACCTGGCCTGGCTCATTGCCTCACACCAAATCCAATATGGCCTCCCCCCAGTCGGCCTATCTACATATTGAGTCAGGAATCCTTTCTGACAAAATTGGCTCCATCCAGACCATCTGCACTAAGGAGGTTACAATCAATATTGGGGAAGTTGAATTCACCCATAACAACAACTCAGTTACATCCACACCTTTCCAAGTTTTGCTGTCCAATCTGTTCTTCCATCTCTCTGCTGCTTTTGGGGATCTGGAGAAAACACCCAATAAAGTGACAGCTCCTTTCCTGTTATTGACTTCCACCTATACTGACTCAGTAGACAAACCCTCCTCAACAACTTCATATTCTGCAGCTGTGATGCCCTCTCGAATTAACAATGTACTCCCCCCTCCTATCAACTGTGTATCCTTCCTGGCAGACTCTCTGCATTCTATTTCTGCCCGTTCAACAACTACCCTCTCCTGTGCTCTGAAGCACTGGTTCCCACCCCCCTTTCCAAACTAGTTTAAACCCTCCCGAAGTGCTCTAGCAAATCTCCTGCTGAGGACATTGGTGCCCCTCCAGCTTAAATGCAACCTGTCCTTAATGTACAGAATCCACCTTCTCCAGAAGGTACCCCAATGACTTATGTACCTGAAGCCCTCCCTCCCAACACCAGCCCTGTAGTCACGTGTTTAGCTCAACTTGCTCTCTGTTCCTCGCCTCAGTAGCACGTGGCATCAGCAGTCATCCTGAGATTATTACTCGACTCATCTACTGCCTGGGAACCCTCCAACCACAAGGGATGAACTCAGATTTCTCCAGTTTCCTCATTTCCCCTCCCCGCACCTTGTCTCAGTCAAATCCCTCGAACTCAGCACCGCCTTCCTAACCTACAATCTTCTTCCTGACCTCTCCGCCCCCACCTCACTCCGGCCTATCACCCTCA
>NC_057750.1:13971386-13997242 GCF_004010195.1 Chiloscyllium plagiosum
CCCTGCAGGCACTCTGCCTCTATTCCTGATGAAGGGCTTTTGCCCGAAATGTCAATTTTCCTGCTCCCCGGATGCTGCCTGAACTGCTGCGCTTTTCCAGCACCACTCTAATCCAGAATTAACTGCTTTCTGTCATGGGTTCAAATCCCCAGAGATTTATGCACAAGAAGTGCTCCCAGTGCAGGACTTTTAGATGAGATGACTATTAAAGGGTCTTTCTGTTCCCTTGGGCAACTGTAAAAGAACATCTGACACAATTCCAAAGAACAGCAGAAGACGTTCCCCTGGCATGAGGGCCAATGTCTATCACATTATTTGGCCCTTATCCTGTTGGTGGGAGTTGGCTAATGCATTTCCCACATCACATCACACTTCAAGAATAAACGTTGGGTGGAAAGCACTGAGGAACATAGAGTGGCCATAAAAAATTCTCCACAAGGATCAGTGTTTCTTTTTGTGTTTAACAAGTTGAAACTGTTCAACCGTGAGTTAAACAGAATAAAGTTCACCAAAGTGTAACCTTCCAAGTAAATTATTAAGTTAGCTAATACCGGTTAGAAATCCAAGCAGAAAGAAAATACTTGTATTTAAAGATTAACTGCTCAAGTGTATCTCAACACGTAAATTGCAATCTTGCATTTTTTTTTAGTCCGGGATTTATTTAGTATGCATACTGACAATGTTGTTTAATTTATTCATTTTCCCATCTATATTCTGATGTGGAGATGTGGAGGTGCCAGTGTTAGACTGAGGTGGACAAGATCAAAAGTCTCACGACACCAGGTTATAGTTATATGACCTATAGCCAGGCGCCATGTGACTTTTAATTTTCTAAGACGAAAACAAGTCTTGATAAAGGGCAGGGTAGGCATTGTAGGGGTTGGTCAAATCATGAGCAGAAAGGTTTTCTGTTCTTTCTACAATGCACGTATCAGAAACTAACCAAATTATTCACAAGATTCATCTATTAGGTTTGAAACACAGGAGCTGAAATACTTAGAGTTAAGTTAACGTCCATTGTGGCAAGATTCACGGTCCTGACATTTAACAGGGGGAATGGTAAGGAAGTGGGTGAGGAATTATAGATTGGTACCGTGTGGAAACAGACCCTTCGGTCCAACTCGTCCATGCCGACCAAGTTTCTCAAACTAAACTAGTCCCATTTACCTGTATATGGCCCCTATCCCACGAAACCTTTCCTATTCATGTATCTGTCCAAATATCTTTTCAGTGTTGTGACTATACCCACATCCAACGCTTTCCCTGGCAGTTCATTCCGCACGTGAACTGCTCTCTGTGTGAAAAAATTGTCCCTCATGTCTTTTTTAAATCTTTCTCCTCTCACCTTAAAGATATGCCCCTTTGTCTTGAAACCTTCCACCCTATGGAAAAGACACCTGCCATTCACCGTATCTGTCCTCTTCATGATTGTGTAAATCTCTATACTTCACCCTGCAATCTCGGACAAGCCAGTGAAAAAAGTCCCAGTCTCTCCTTATAACTCAAACCCTCCATTCCCAGCAACATCCTGGTTAATCTTTTCTGAACACTCTCCAGTTTAATAATATCCTTCCTATAGCAGGGCGATCAGAACTGGACGCAGTACACCAGAAGAGGCCTCACCTGTACAAACTCAACCTGACTACACAACTCCTATACTCAAAGGCCTGGGCAATGGAGGCAAGTGTGCTAAATGCCTTCTTAACCAACCTGTCTACATGTGACATGAACATCATGCAGTTGGACCCCTCAGCCTCTATGTTCCTCGCAAGTTATGTCAAGGGCAGGTTCCAATCCCAGTTCTGGATGCTTGGACACAGTGAGTCAGCGACTTGGGACAGTCAGAAATAGGATCATCTCAACAGAAGGGGTGAGAATCTGAATGTTAGGCAGGACACCACTTGCCCTGAATCTTTCTGCCCCACTGGGGGGCTGTTCTTCTCCTGGAAAGTGACGGAGGAAGGTAATAAGGGAGATGGCAATGTGTGACACCGTTGTAAGTGGAAAGATTTCTCTTCATCACCAAATCCACAATGTCAACTCTCTTTCTCTCTCCAATGATGTCACCAAACCTGCTGAGTTTCTCCATCACTTTCTTTTTTCATTTCATAAAATTGCCTTTACACGATTTTATTCTTTCAGGAGAATTCTGCAAACATTGAATCTGCCTATGTAGTCACCATCCTTCGTACTCATTAAGTCCTTTTATTTCAGACAAATTAATTTTTCAGGCTAGTTTAATCTAAATTGACCAGCCTTTTAATGTAACCAGAAATATTCTTAAATAAATATTTTGCGCTTATCATTCTGGTATAAATGTTTTCCCTCTGGAGATTTATTGCAAGGCCGAAAGATGAGATGCTTTTAACAGTGTATGAAAAATTGGAGAGAATTTCTGTAAAGGATTGTTTTAATTAATAGCTTTATTTCATGAAGCTTTTGCCAAAATCAGATACTCAGTTCCAAAAAAGGCTTTAGCTTTCAACTTTGTTACGGGAGGTGATGGGCTAGTGGTAATATAGGCAAACTATTAATCCAGAACCTCAGGGACCTGGGTTCAAATCCCACCATAATAGATGGTTGAATTTGAATTCAATGAAATCTGGAATTAAGAGTCTAATAATAAATCAATTGTCAGGAATTGTTTGCTGATGTCCATAAGGGAATGAACCTGCCTGTGTGGTCTACATGTTACTGCACAGACCCACAGCAATGTGGTTTACTCTTATATGCACCTTGGGATGGGTAATCCTAGCCAGCAAAGTGACTGAATAAAAAATACACATTTGCCAGTCACACCTAAGTGGTAGTTTCTGTTTCTTGGACAGATTGAGGATTATCTTTCTTCCCATGAGAAGTGGTCCTAGACTGACTGAACAGACGATGCTTCATCCTGTGTTTGAGAAGGTGACTTTCACATTCGCCCATTACCCGGGCCTGTTAAAGACGCTCAAAATAGATGGCACCTGTGAGGATGCTTCTTTGCCAGTCTGGGGAAAGGGACTCCCAGGAGGAAGTGGGGATGTTGCGTCTTTCTTTCCGGGAAGGGATTCCTCTGGCCGGCTGCTGACTGCTGGCTGCGGCATAGCTCGGAATAGGGAGCTTGTTTTGGAAGTCAGGCATGTGGCCTGCTCAGTGCAGCTGACTGACAGTAACTGGTGCACCAGATCCAGGTCTGAGAGACGGCTCTGACATTGCAGCATCTACTGGATCACTGGATCAGCAGGAGTTTATGCGGGCCGTATTATTGAGCCGAACTCGCATACTGGCCTCAGAATGGCTTCAGTTCAAGTGCCATTGCGCACACAATGGGGCTGGACTTTTGGAAATTGCAGGGCTGGGAGCTGAGGTGGCAAGAGCTGGGAATAGTCTTTCTGGGTAATGTGCTGCCTAGATTGGATTTAGATTCCCCGACAGTGTGGAAATAAGCCCTTCGGCCCAACAAGTCCACAACGACCCTCCGAAGAGTAACCCACCCAGACCAATTTTTCTCTGACTAATGTTCCCAACAATTTAGCATGGCCAATCGACCTGACCTGCACATCTTTGGACTGTGGGAGGAAACCAGAGCACCCGGAGGAAAACCATGCAGACACGAGGATAATGTGCAAACTCCACACAGACAGTCACCCGAGGCTGGAATCGAACCCGGGTCCCTGGTGCTGTGAGAAAGCAGTGCTAACCACTGAGTCACCCACGCTTCCCATGTACAATCCCCCTTTCTGGGCCTGTTTTGGGGATCAGTATTGGGAGATAGCCATCTCCCAACACTCAGTGGACAATTGAGAATCCTCATCGAGGGTTCTTTGAGCTCAATGAAGACAAGGCGGACTGAGAATTTCCAGTCAGCCCCCAGGTTTCTGCAGGTATTGGGGCTAATATCATTCATTGCCTTGTGCTAGACCAAGGGACTGGAATTTCTGACTGCCCTTGAGGTTTTCGCTGCCCTGTATAAGCCCATCGTCCACAGCAGAACCCTGCCAGCTACTGCGATCTCATACTTCAATACTGTTGGAGAGGGTGGGTCTTGAATTTGAAGTACTTTCTGTTATTAATCAGACCAAACCCCTTCCAAATATATTAAGAAGATTGCGTAGGCCAGAATGTTTCCTTATTTTAAAGGTAAATGCCAGGCATTGGGTTCTGCATGTAATTCAATTGCTCAAACTGTCAATCTTGAAGCAAAACACATTTCATGCATACACTATAGTTAAAATACAATAAAGTAAAAAAATTGGAATAACAACGCTATTGCAAAATTTAACAGAATAATAGATTATTTAACTACTGGACAGTTACTGCTCTTAAATAGCCACATCCCATAAGCCCTTGGCAAAGGCAAAATCAGTAAAATAGATTATATCACATTCCTGATTAAGGGCTTTTGCCCTAAACGTCGATTTTCCTGCACCTCAGATGCTGCCTGACCTGCTGTGCTTTTCCAGCAATGTACTCTTGACTCTGATCTCCAGCATCTGCAGTCCTCACTTTCTCCTAGATTGTCTCACAGGCTATCCTCCAATCCAGGAGGAAAGACATCAAGAGAAAACTTTGAGAGAGATAGAGAATAGCAGGGAGAGATATCCAGCAACTTCCAAACACAGTAACTGAAAAACTAAAACTAAAAATCCTTGTTTTGTTGGAGTTGGACTCCACCCATTCAGGCTGCTTCTATTGTTCCAAGCTGTTTACTTAATTGGCTTCAAATAGACCGTCTGTTACCTGTCATAAAGCCTCTCTTCAAAAAACAACAGGCCAATATACAAGCACAAGATGGAAGGAGAGGGTTCTTCCCATTCGGACGAACTCAAGTTGGATGTGGACTGTTCACAGCTTTGAAATTCTCTCAAACTAGAAATTCAGCCTCATATCCCAATCTTCTCCATTGCAAAGTCTACCTAGGTCTATCACCATGATGTTAATTGTCTCCAGGCTAGCTGCCCGAGGAAATGGGTTCAGACTGTCACCTTGGGTGAGACAGGATACCACTATCACAAGCATATTGGCTCAGCCTCAAAACATTGACAGTTAGTGGGATGGATGGGGACTTTGTGATGAAAATTAAAGACAATGTCTTTTGGTTTACAGTTTTTAATTTGAACCAGTTCCTGTTCACTCGGCCAGTGTTATTGTCTTCTGTCTCTTGACTCAATGCTGACGTCTACTGAAGGGTGTGGGTTTCTGCCATGGATTGCCATATGACTGAACAAGCTGATCAGTGGATCTTTGGGCACAAGGGAATGGACATCGATGAGGAGGTGGGATCTGGAGGGCAGGATTTGCTGCCTTTCCTTTCCTTCTCTACCCTTATGTTTTGCACTTGATGCACAAGCTGGCACCACTCTGAAAGCAAGCCCCTCCTAATCACCAATGCTACTGCTGCCTTGCTTCAAGGAGAGCATCAGCTTTCCTCTAATCCTGGGATATGGGCATCACTGACTGGGCCCTGTGTTTAATGTCTGCCCCTATAGATGTCCTTGAGAAGGTGGTGGTGAGTTGCCATCTTGAAACACTGCAGTCCACTTGCTGTGGGTTGACCATAATGCCCTTAGGGAGAGACTTCCAGGATTTTGACCCAGAGACACTGAAGGAATGACAATGTATTTCCAAGTCAGGATGGTGAGTGGCTTGGAGGGGAACTTTCAGGGGGATCTGCGGCCCTTGTCCTTCCAGATGAAAGTGGTAATGCATTTGGAAGGTACTCTCTGAGGTGACTTTCTGCAGTGCATCTTGAAGATAGTACACACTGCTGCTATTGAGCGCTGGTGGTGAAGGGAGTGGATGTTTGTGGATATGGTGCCAATCAATTGGGCTGCGTTATTCTGGAGTGATGCTGGAGCTGTCCCCATCCAGGCAAGTAGGCGGTACTCCACCACACTGAAAACAAACAAAAAATGCTGGAAATCACAGTGGATCAAGCAGCATTGTGGAGAGAGAGCAAGTTAATCAGCTCTGATGAAGAGTCATCGAGACTGGAAATGCTGGCTTGCTCTCTCTCCATGATGCTGCCTGACCCGTTGTGATTTCCAGCACTTTTTTGTTTTCAGTACAGATTCCAGCATCTGCAATAATGTGTTTCAGTACTTCCTCCTCTGTAATATGGACATTTTTCAGGATGTCACCACCTATTTCCCCACATTCTATATCTTCCATGTCCTTCTCCACAGTAAAACTGATGCAAAATACTTGTTTAGTATCTGTCCCATCTCCTGCAGTTCCACACAAAGGCCGCCTTGCTGATCTTTGAGGGGCCCTATTCTCTCCCGAGTTACCCTTTTGTTCTTAGTGTATTTGTAAAAACCCTTTGGATTCTCCTGAACCGTATTTGCCAAAGCTATCTCATGTCCCCGTTTTGCCCTCCTGATTTCCCTCTTCAGTATACTCCTGCTGCCTTTATCCTCTTCTAAGGATTCACTTGATCTATCCTGTCTATACCTGACATATGCTTCCTTCTTTTCCTTAACCAAACCCTCAATTTCTTTCATCATCCAGCATTCCCTACACTTACCAGCCTTTCCTTTCACCCGAACAGGAATGTACTGTCTCCGGACTCTCGTTAGCTCATTTTTGAAGGCTTCCCATTTTCCAGCTGTCCCTTTACCTACGAACATCTGCGCCCAATCAGCTTTTGAACGTTCTTGCCTAATAGCATCAAACGTATTCCAGAACTAGAGGGCACGGGTTTAGGGTGAGAGGAGAAAGATATAAAAGGGACCTAAGAGGCAACGTTTTCATGCAGAGGGTGGTACGTGAATGAAATGAGCTGCCAGAGGAAGTGGTGGAGGCTGGTACAATTACAGCATTTAAAAGGCATCTGGATGGGTATATGAATAGGAAGGGTTCGGAGGGATATGGGCCAAGTGCTGGCAAATGGAACTAGATTAATTAGGGATATCTGGTTGACACGGATGAGTTGGACTGAAGGGCCTGTTTCCGTGCTTTTCATCTCTATTACTCTATGATTCTATTCCATTGCACTCCTGACCTGTGTCTTGTAAATAGCGGACAGGCTTTGAGAAGTTATTGGCCTCGGGACTCTTTGCCTCTGACCTTCCCTTGCAGCCTCTCTGTGTTTAGGTGACAATTGCAGTTGAGTTTTTGGTAAATGGTAACCCCCATGATGTTAATGGTGGGGGATTCAGAGATGGCAATACCACTGAATGTCAATGTTATTGCGCTGAATGTTGGACAAGCAAGGGGACACAGCAGAGGCAGTGGAGGGGTTGAGAGCGGTGGGAGTGAGGTTGGGCTGGGTATCTTTAGCAAACATGTAAACCTGACACATCTGTTGATATTATCGCTGAGGGGCAGAATGTACATGAGAATTTCAGGGGATAAGGTAATGGTTCAGGAAGAAAAGCCATTACAGATGAATCTCTCGATTACAACCAGATAGGAAGAGCGAAGCTTTTTTGCAGAAAGCTAGAATTAGAATTAGCTTTGTTGTCACACGTACTCAAATGAGAACAATGAAAAGTTTACAAGTCGTCACTTATGTACAAAGGTACTGAGGTGCAGGTTCTTCAGTACAAATTCTTAGATTAGATTACAGTGTGGAAACAGACCCTTCGGCCCAACAAGTCCACACCAACCCACCGAAGCGCAACCCACCCAGACTCATTCCCCTACATTTACCCCTAACACTATGGGTAATTTAGCACGGCCAATTCACCTAACTTGCACATCTTTGGACTGTGGGAGGAAACTGGAGCACCCGGAGGAAACCCACGCCGACACGGGGAGAATGCGCAAACTCCACGGTCAGTCGCCTGAGGTGGGAATTGAACTGCTGTGAGGCAGCAATGCTAACCACTTGCCACTGTGCCGCCCAGGGAAAATAATTAGAAATATACAGAAATAAAAAGTCCAAAATAACAGCCCTTCCAACTCAGTCCACACTGACACATAGCCTCCAGTCTACACCGGCCTTGACTCCAGGCTGCATCAGGCTTCAATTCCAGGTTCTTGAGGCCAGAAGACTGCTCTGGAGCCATCTCGAGACCAGAAGTCCAAGCTTAGACCACACCAGACCGAGAGACCACCACACCTGGCCATCAACAGACCACCACGACAGGCCACCAAGAGCCCACCATGACAGGCCAGCGAGAGACCACCAAGAGACCACCACACCGGGTCACCGAGAGACCACCACACTTGGCCATTATTAGACCACCATGACAGGCCACTAAGAGCCCACTATGACAGACCACCGAGAGACCACCATACTGGGTCACCGAGAGACCACCACACCAGGTCACCGAGAGACCACCACACCTGGCCATCAACTGATCACCATGACAGGCCACTAAGAGCCCACCATGACAGGCCAGCGAGAGACCACTGAGAGACCACCACACTGGGTCACCGAGAGACCACCACACCGGGTCACCGAGAGACCACCACACCTTGCCATCAACAGACCACCACGACAGGCCACTAAGAGCCCACCATGACAGGCCAGCGGGAGACCACCGAGAGACCACCACACTAGGTCACTGAGAGACCACCACATCGGGTCACCGAGAGATCACCACACCTGGCCATCAACAGACTACTATGAGGAGTCACTAAGGGACGGCTGAGGGACCACTACACCCGATCAGTGAGAGACCACAGAGGGACCGCCACATTGGGTCACCAAGAGACCACCACAAAGAGAGACTGCCATGCAGGTACAGCAGATTACAAGGAAAACAAATGGAATTTGGGCATTTATTGCTAAAAGATTGAAGCATAAAAGTAAGGAAGTGTTACTGAAACTGCACAAGGCATCAGTGAGAGCACATCTGGAGTATTGTGTACAGGTTTTGTCCCCTCATTTGAGGGAGGATGTAATTGCATTGGAGCATGCTCAGAGGAGGTTCACTCAATTGATTTCAGAGATGAAGGGCTTGTCTTATGAAGAGACACTGAGCAACTTAGGCCGATATTCTTTGGAGTTTAGAAGAATGAGAGGAGATCTAATTGAGGGATAGAAGATGCAGAGGGGATTTGCAAAATTGACTGAGAGAGGATGTTTCCTTGTAAGGTAATCCAGAATGAGAAACAAAACCCAGCTGTAAAAGAAAGGGTAGCAGATTTAAAACAGAAATGAGGAGAAATTACTTCTCTCAACGAATCGTGAATCTGTGAATTCCCTTCCTCAGAATGCGGTGAACTCCTGGGCACTGAATAATTTCAAGGATGGGACAGACAGATTTTTAATTAGCAATAGGTTGAGGGGTTATGGAGAGTGGGCAGGAAGGTGGAGTTAAGACCAAGAAGAGATCAACCATGATCACAATGAATGGTGGATTGGGCTAGAGGGGCTGAATAGTCTATTCCTGCTCTGGTGATGTCATTTCCTGTTCTTTTTCTCAGGGACTGGTAAATGGGATCCACGTCAACGTGTTTGTTGATAGAACTCTGGTTGGAATGCCATGCTTCTAGGAATTCTTGTGCATGTCTCTGTTTGGCTTGACCTCGGATGGATGTATTGTCCCACTCAAAGTGGTGTCCTTCCTCATCCAGATGTAAGGATACTAGTGAGAGTGGGTCTTGTCGTTTTGTGGCTAGCTGATGTTCATGTATCCTGGTGGCTAGTTTTCTGCCTGTTTGCCCAATGTAATGTTTGTTACATTCTTGCAAGGTATTTTGTAAATGACATTAGACTGAGGAAAAGAACAGGAAGTGATATCACCATAGGAAATGATGTCACCGCAGGAAATTACATCACCAACCCAAGGAAACCCAAATATATAAATAGAAAGCAGGCTACACTAACAGCGCTTCATTCGGAGGCTCACTGAAGATGTTACCTAGTATGGTGATGAAACATCTGAAAATGAGCCTTCCAGCTCAGCGAGCAAACCTACATCCAGAAGTGGAATATCAGAAAGCCATCAACATTCAGTCAAATCACATTACTCTTTAAACCTTCTTTTGAACATGTGTTAATAGATGGAAATACATGGAGGATAAAATGTGAAAATAGGCCATGGAGCCTAAATCAGTCTATCTCTCAGAGGATCAAGAATCTATGGAACCCATGTTTCCAGATACAAGTGGAAGCTGGTTCATTGAACACACTTAAGACAGAAATTGACAGACGTGTGATAGCCAAGGGAATCAGATAAGTAGGAGAGTGTATTTGAGGCCATAATCAGATCAGTCCTGATTGTATTGGATAGCAAAACAGGCTTAAGGATCCAAATATGATTTTTAAAAACCCATCTGGTTCACTAATGTCATTTGAGGAGGGAAATCTGCCATTCTTGTCTGGTCTGGCCTCCATGTGACTCCAGATACGCAGCGATGTGACTGACTCTTAACTGGCCTCTGAAATGGCATTGTAATCCACTCACTTCCAGGAACAGTTAGGGATGCCCACATAGAGTCTTAGACATGTACAGCACGGAAACAGACCCTTCAGTCCAACTCATCCATGCAGAACAGACATCCTAAATTAATCTAGTCCCATTTACTAGCATTTGCCCCAAATCTCTCTAAACCCTTCCTATTCATGTATCCATCCAGATGCCTTTTAAATGTTGTAATTGTACCAGCCTCCACCACTTCCTCTGGCAGCTCATTCCATACACACACCACTTTCTGTGTAAGAAAGTTACCCCTCAAGTTCCTTTTAAATCTTTCACCTCGCACCTTAAATCTATGCCATCTATTTTTGGACTCCCCCACCCCGGGGAAAAGACTTCATCTATTTATCCTATCCATGCCCCTCATGATTTTATAAACCTCTATAAGGTCATCCCTCAGACTCCGACGCTCCAGGGAAAACAGCCCCAGCCTATTCAGACTCTCCCTGTAGATCAAACCCTCCAACCCTGGCAACATCCTTGTAAATCTCTTCTGAACCCATGTAAGAGTAAAGAAAGGAAATTCTTGACACCACAACCATTGGAAACAATCTGCTACTTTCTGCCTTTATCTATCATTCAATTATGTACAGATTTATGTCAGTTTGCAATGTAGGCAGCCTTGTACTAATCAAAAGCAAACCAAATTTTCACATGATTGCATTTCCTCGGACCAGTTAACATCCCTAATGAATCGCCAGTGAGCGCTCCCTAATACCTCAAAATCCATCTTAGATGTAAAGTAGCTTATATACTTTATGGCTTTTACGTTCCCACCCTTCTAATAAAAGGTTAAAAATCACATAGCACCATCTTATAGTCCAACAGATTTATTTGGAAGCATTAGCTCTCTGTAAGTAAACCCACAAAGCAGAGGGAATTTCAGGATTTTGACCCAGCGATACTGAAGGAACGGGGATTTATTTCCAAGTCAGGATGGTGAGTGGCTCGGAGGGGATCTTTAAGGGGTGGTGTTCCCATGTATCTGCTGCCTTGTCCTTCTAGATGGAAGTGCTTGTGAGTTTGATAGGTGCTGTCTGAGGATCTTTGGTGAATTTCTGCAGTGCATCTTGTAGATGGTACACCCTGCTGCTACTGAGCGTCGGTGGTGGAGGGAGGGGATGCTTGTGGATTTAGTATCAATCAAATGAGCTGACTTGTCTTTAATAGTGTCGAGCTTCTTGAGTGCTGTTGAAGCTGCCCCCATCCAGGGCAAGGGGAGAGCATCCCTCCACATTCCAACCCTGAGCCTTGTATGATGGTGGACAGGTTTTAATACAAAGGCATTGTTCATTTGTAGCCAGGCTGAATGGTACTGAGGTACTTAAGACAAAACTGAACAAGAACATAAGGAGGAAAAGATACGAGGGAGATTCTGACAGGGTGATAAGTAAAATGAAGGCGGTCCACATGGAACATAAATACCAGCGTGGATCAGTTAGACTGAATGGCTTCTGTGTGTGAATCTGAAATTCATGTTTAAAATTGCAAATTTTACCTGGAAAGATTCAGAATGCATTAAATTGATTTGGCAGCACAGAACTTCCACATTGCTGAAGATAATAGACATGCTAGTGAGATTTGTTTTGTCTTGCACTCATCAGGACAGGTGCAAGAATAGCAAATTTGCAAAGGAGCAACAATTTGTACCGTGTGAGAAATGGTGTTGATCGGCTGAGCATTGCAAAGGAGAGCGTACTGAGGAACTATTGTCCCTTGCTTCAACTTTGGTTTAATTCAAAAAGGGGCACATTGTCTGGACTTACTGCTCTTGTCTGAAGAGGACAGGTTGTTGTTTAAGAATAGCTTCTTGTCAGTATAAGTGAGTTGTATTGCAAGTCTGACAAATGTGTGCAAGATTAAAGCTTGAACTGTACACCTCTGCTGAAAGTGTGGTGTTGGAAAAGCACAGCAGGTCAGGCAGCATCTGAGTAACAGGAGAATCGACGTTTCAGGTATAAGCACTTCATTGACATTTCTCCAGCTCCTCGGATGCTGCCTGACCGACTGTGCTTTTCCAGCACCACATTCTAGCCTCTGATCTCCAGCATCGGTAGACCTCACTTTCTGCCTGTACATCTCTGCTTAGCAATACCAAAATTAATGGCATTTATTAGGTTTTCTTTTATAAAATTAAATAAAATCTAAGTAGATATTACTTGAAAGCAACATCCTGAAATATCAGTCAGAACGCCAGGTTTTGACACCGTCCGAACAGTATCTGTGTTGTCGAGCCTGCTAAAGGGTTAAACAAATTTTTACCTAACTCCTGTCAAGTTGTACAAAATATTTCTATTCCTTCTGACCTCATGTATGGAATAGAATTCCAATGTGCATGCATTTTTCAAAAGACAAAATTCAAATAAACTAAGTACATAAAACAGACCATACTTCGAAGTTGGCAATTAATTGGGGTTGATGCAACCTATTAAAAAAAAGATTAGTTTCTGCATAAGTAACAATGTCGTAAGGTTATTGAAGAATGCAGACAAGAAAGGTAAGGAAATGCATCAATCATTAATTATCAAAAGGCAACATCAAGTCCACCAACAAAACTGACTTGAAAATGAAGCTGTGCTTTCAATTTGATAAAAATAAGAAGATGGATCATTTTGTTCCTTGGATGTATTTCAAAGAGGAAGACATGTCCTCAGTGACACCAGCCATCTTTGTCATCAGTGTTCTGCCTTCCAGAAATGCAGCTAGCGCCATGAAGAATGTATGTCTTTCTTTTGTTGTGTAATGAGAATGCTTCAGAAAACCTTATTTGTTCAGGTCTGCGTTATCTGTGAGGCAGCACAGATGAAGGTAAGTCAACCACTCCTCAGAAGATTGGCTAATTAATCAAAAGGAGTTCAATACATTCTTGCCATAAAGGCAGAGCAAGCAGAACATTGGAGAGGTTAGAAGAATAGAATCACGTAAAATAGGAAATATTGTCTCTGACAATAAATAAACAAGGTCTCCTTGGGGGTCATGTTGGTCCTTTTGGCAGACTTGCATTTACATTGTTGGATTTAGTTGAGGTCTCCGTGTTACAAGGCAATGTTAATGATTGACCAGCCAGCCTGGGACTTAGAGGAGAAATCCAGGGGTTGGAGTTTCTGACTCAATTCAATCCTTAACTCATGTGGTATTCTTACCTTATTGAATAACATGAGGACTTTCAGTGAAAGTAAACTGTGCGATTTTCAACACTTAAACAACATTAGCACATGGACTGGCTGATCCTGAAGGTTAAACCTCTATCCAAGTTCTCTAGACTGAGTTAAACTCATTTGAACATAAATAACTAAAACCAAACAAGCCCATCTAGACATTTGGGAATAATCCTCTCTGGCGCTCTCACAATAGTCATGCAAGCTTGTGTAAAACTCCTCCTAACTACAGTCTTGGTTAAAGAAATGACATAGAGAGGACACTCTTTCCTCCGATGTGGCAACTCCAGGTTCAAATGCCATTCTGGTACTCAATGGCTGAGGAAGGGACATTCGTAATGTATCTGAACAGTTTGCACATTCTACTCACAATTACTTCCAACTCATGCCCAATAGCAGATACTAGCATGAGCAGGAACAATACCCAGTTAGTTGCAAGATGGGAAGAATATTGGTGCCTCTGTCATAGCAATTGCATGAACTTGCACACGCTGCCATTATTAGAGAGGATATAGAGAGATCTGTTGCTGGTAAAGGTCTCTGCAAGGCTCCACTATTGACCGAACCCCACTTTTAAGAATCACTTCCTGCCTGTGCCAATACTGATGCCCAATCCAGCTCCCAATGTGGCTGTCAATCTCAAATGATACAACCTCTTTTAGCAGCTGATGATGCGACACTGATTTCCTAACAACCACTGATACTTTATCAAATTTCTGGTCTCTACATCCACATGGGCAGCGCGATGGCTCAGTGGTTAGCACTGCTGCCTCACAGCGCCAGCGACCCGGGTTTGATTCCAACCTCGGGTGACTGCCTGTATGGGGTTTGCATGTTCTCCCAGTGTCTGTGTGGGAGTGGTCTGGCTTCCACAGTCCCACAGTCCAAAGATGTGCAGAATAGGGTGGATTGGCCATGGGTAATTACCAATGGGTAATTTGTGGGCGGCATGGTGGCACAGTGGTTAGCACTGCTACCTCACAGCGCCAAAGACCCGGATTCAATTCCCACTTCAGGCAGCTCTCTGTGTGGAGTTTGCACATTCTCCCTGTGTCTGCATGGGTTTCCTCCGGGTGCTCCGGTTTCCTCCCACAGTCCAAAGATGTGCAGGTTAGGTGAATTGGCCATGCTAAATTGTCCGTAGTGTTAGGTGAAGGGGTAAATGTAGGATTATGGGTCTGGTTGGTATACGCTTCGGCGGGTCGGTGTGCGCTTGTTGGGCCGAAGGGCCTGTTTCCACACTGTAAGTAATCTAATCTAATCTAATCTAATATTTCTGGATGTAGGTTTGCTCGTTGAGCTGGAAGGGTCATTTCAAAAACAAACCTTCCAGCTCAGTGAGCAAACCTACATCCAGCACCTCAACCTGAGCTACAAATCTTCTCAAAACTTGCTATTACCCATTGTGTTCAGGGATGCGTAGGTTAGGTAGATTAGTCAGGGTAAATGTAGAGTAATGGGGAACGGGCTTGGGTGGGATACTCTTCGGAGGGTCGGTGTTGGGCCGAAGGGCCTGCTTCCATACTGTAGGGATTCTAATTTGCTTGTGGATTACATAAAACTGACCTACAGTGTTTGGATTCTGCCGTAGGCACCAATGAGTGTTTCAGTACGCAGGAATAATGGCCAACTGCTGAATCTGTGATCTAGTATTTAACATCACAGACACCAATCCTTTTCGGGTTCAAAGGTGGACATAATCAGGGCAACTGACACAATTGATCCACTTCCCAATCTGGGCCTGGCTTCACTCTGGGGTCTCCCTGCATGCTGGGTGGACCTCTCAAGATATGGACTAGGAACCTTGGACAGGGGCAGCAGGTCCATGGTCTTTATGCAAGCTGAAGCTGACTGAACGCAAAAAGGCACAGTGGAGGTGAAGGGAAGGGGCATCCACCAAGACAGAGCTCTGTGACCCTCCCAATCTGTTTGATAAATGACTCCAGGGTCTTCAGCTTCCTGTAAGAAGGTGGTCCCAAGGACGGGGTGTGGGAGGGGGATGCAGTTTGGGAGCACAGTGGGCAAATCCAGTAATATTGGAAGCAAAGAGGCCTGAATTTAACTGCAGTTTAATTTACTTGATCTACAGCTCACTAATTGTTAATTGGCCAGAACAGTAAGGCCAGTGTTAATTGGCTACATGGGTTGGAGGGTGAGAGTGGGCAACAGTGGGGGTTTGGGGGGGGATGGTTAATAACGGGACTGGTCCCTCATCAGGTTGGCAATGTTGGGATGTGGGGGAGGGATTCGGGCTGATAATCGTCAAGGAAAGGATGGATTGCAGACCGTGATGACTTAGAGGGTGTAGGGAGGAATTGGATGGGTATCACGAGGGTCCTGGGGGATGGGAAACATCACAAATCGCTAAGAGTTTTGATTAGATTAGATTAGATTCCCTACAGTGTGGAAATGGACCCTTCAGCCCAACCAGTCCACACCGACCCTCCAAAGAGTAACCCATCCAGCCCCATTTCCCTCTGACTAATAAACCTAGCACTATGGACAATTTAGAATTCACCTGACCTGTACATCTTTGAACTGTGGGAGGAAACCCATGCAGACACAGAGAGAATGTGCAAACTCCACACAGACAGTCACCCAAGGCTGGAATCGAATCTGGGTCCCTGGTGCTGTAAGGCAGCAGTGCTAACCACTGAGCCATTACCAATTGAAACAAAGGCAGGACTGGGAAGTATTATGGTTTAGTGGTTGATAATGATGACTGGGGATGGGGATGCCAATTGCTATTGAATATCTGTTTGAGTGACTGGACAATAGGACCCTTGCTCCATTTGGCCCACACGCAGGGCTATGAAAAGAACTTCACCCATCTCTCTTTAGCTGAGGATTCAGCCAGAAATTTGGACAACCAGTGCAAAGATTGAGTGGTTGCTGAAGGATCAGGATTGAAATCTTAAACCCATTGTGCTAAAGGAATCGAGTATTCTTCTCGCATTCCCTTTGAAATTGCCTCCTGCAGTCGCATTTCTCTATCTTCATGTCACCAAGGTTAATGGAAAATGAGTACAGAGTTAAAAGACCTGCATTCATGTCGTGCCCTTCACAACCTCAGAATGTCATAATGTGCTTTCCGCTCAATGGAGTACTTTCAATATGTCATTACTGTAATGATATAAAAGATACAGCAGCCAATGTGACATTAAAGAGCAATAAAACACTGAGCAGAAAATCTTGAGGCAGTAATATTGGTTGAGGGGTGAAGTTTGAGCAGGACACCAATCAGAATGGCCTTCCTATTAGAACTGGGTCTTCTGTACCCACCTGAGCAGGGTACTGCCTTATTTGAAAGAAGGTAGTGTTTACACAAGTGATTGGGTCTTCAAAAAGATACATGACACCACAATTCTGATACATATACCAATCAGTAATAGTCTGGGTGCAGACTATCACTGAATAATCAGAAACAAGATTCTCTGATGTCACAAGGAATTAAGGGCTACGGGGAGAATGCGGGTAAGTGGAGTGGACTCGATGGGCCGAATGGCCTTACTTTCACTCCTATGTCTTATGGTCTACACTCACCCATTATTTAGGGCTTTCCTTTATAATGATTATATTATTAATAGCAACATTGTAATTTGAAAGCTGAATATTGCCAAAAAAGAGATAGCCAATCGAGATCCTTTGTTTTGAATTCATCAGGATAGACACAAGAATACCATATTTCATAGATAACAACAACTCATACTACATGAGAAGAGAGGGTTGATTGGTTGTCAAGTTGACTCTGGTTGGTTGTGACATTGCCATGTGATTGGTGCATTTCCAACAGCTCCATCTATTCATACACAGAGCCATGTCCTCTGCAGCTACAAAGAATGTGCCCAAACACTGCACTCTGCTCGAATTAAACAGAAGTGTGCGGGGCAATATTTTCCTCTTGCATTCTCCCTGGAATTACAGCAAACAATCAAAGTTGACTTGGCAACCAATCAAAACCTTTTCTTCATGCACAATGCATTGCTGTTTCTTCTGAGATTTGGTATTCTTGCAATTCTGTCCTGAGAATTTCACAATGATCTGCTTTGACAACATGACTCTTTGTCAAGCAATACTCAAATGTCATAAACTGTCACCAGTTGTCAGGTGCACCCATCCTGATGACTGGAATCGAACATAATGACAATGAAGTAGCCTTCTCCACTGCACTAAGGCATGCATTGACAATTGAGAGTCTGCAGAACAATTATAAGATGCATAAACCACTTGAATAAAAGTGGGAGTAAACAGTTTACCCACCAGGAAACACTTCAAATCTTGACCATGGTTGTTAGATTTAAAAGCATGTTTAACAAACCCAATTATTTATATCAGAGTCAAATGGAGACCAAATTGAACTAAAGTGGTCACATTTGACACATATCAATTGCTAGTTGTGATTCAATGGTAGCAATACATTCAAGGTTCACTTCTGGCAATTTGCTACATAATACAGGCTGGTCTTTCACAGCAGTACTGAGGGACTGCTACCCTCTCCATGAAGGGCATATTAAGTTCCCAATCTTCTGACCAATCTTTAACCTTTCAGCATCACAAACTCGGTGGTGGGGACACGTTATGGCCTAATGGTATTATAGCTGGAACATTAATCCAGAAACCTCAGTGATGTTCTGATGTTCAAGTCCCGCCATAGCAGATAGTAGCATTTGAATTTAATAAAAATCTAGAATTAAGTGTCTAACGATGACCATGAATCAATCATCAGGGAAACCCATCTGGGTTCACTAATCCTCTTTAGGGAAGGAAACTGTCGATCATACCCAGTCTGGCCCACACATGACTCCAGACCCAGAGTGATATGGTTGACTGTTAGCTGTCTTCTGGGTAATAAATGCTAGTCTAGCCAGCAATGCCCTGAATGAATTTACAAAACATGAAAAGACAAATTGAAAATAGTTTGCTGATTCAAGCAAACTATAGCTACTCTGATAGAATAAATATGATAACTGCAACATTGCAGGCAAACATAATTCTTTTTAAAACAATACAGAATATCTGACTGAGGATTCAATACTTGAAAACTGAGTGCAAAATATACGCGATTCCTGATGAAGGGCTTATGCCCGAAACGTCGATTCTCCTGCTCCTCTGATGCTGCCTGACCTGCTGTGCTTTTCCAGCACCACGCTCTCGACTCTGATCTCCATCATCTGCAGTCCTCACTTCCTCCTGCAAAATGTACGTGACAAGCTGTAAAACATAACATCACCGGAATCACGGATAAGTTGAAGGAGCTGCAAATGTCATATATCATCTGCAGGCTTGTAAAAATGAAGCTAATCATTTTCAACAAACCAGTAACAAATTGGGAATTTGTACCAGTCAATCCTTCCTGAAAATGTTTTATTACGGACTTCAAACTGTGTTTGTGCAGAATCAGAAAGAGTCAAGGTAATTTTTCAGACAGCAAAATAAGCAGTGTTTGTTGCTGAGGTCCATGCGTCTGATTCTAAGTCTCCGGGTATGAGCCAGAAGCGGCCTGCATCTGAAGGCTATTACCAAATGTTAACAAGCTCTGAAATGAATATGAAATATGACAGACTTCCCAGTACATTCATCTTTCAGATTTCATTTTCACAAGATGAGGGGGAATGACAGTGAAGCGTATGGTCTGTCCACTCCAAAAGCTAAAGGCGCCCTCCTTTTCCCCAGAGGACCCCCCCCCCCCAACCCCAGGAAAACTGTCATTAATCAAAATCAACATTAAAGGGAGAGGTTTGCTCTGCGTGCATGCTCATTGTTTACTTTCATTAACATTTTGCTATGCAGAATTTACCATGTGTTACAGATTGTGCAACAAGACAGCTGTAACATGATCACTAGAATTGACTCCGTTGACTTGATCTGTGCTCTGTTAATGTTCAATCTCTTCAGAATAGTGTGAAAAGATTTATTTACGAGAGGGTTAAGAGGTGTCCAAAATCACGAGAGGTCAGGGCAGAGTAGCAGAGAGAAACTGTTCCCACTGCTAGAAGGATTAAGAACCAATGGATGCCGACTTGCAGTGATTGGCAGAAGTGTGGTTCCGAATAATATTTTAATACAGGGTCTGGATAGGACCTGGAAAGCACTGCCTGAGAGTGTGGCTGAAGGAGACTTAATCATTGCTTCCCACGGGCGGCATGGTGGCTCAGTGATTAGCACTGCTGCCTCACAACACCATGGTCCCAGGGTCGATTCCAGCCTCGGGTGACTGTGTGTGTGGAGTTTGCACATTCTCCCTGTGTCTGCGTGGGTTTCCTCTGGGTGCTCCGGTTTCCTCCTACAGTCCAAAGATGTGCAGGTTAGGGTGGATTGGCCATGCTAAATTGCCCATAGTGTTAGGTGTATTAGTCAGAGAGAAATAGGTCTGGGTGGGTTACTCTTCGGAAGGTCGGTGTGGACTTGTTGGGCCGAAGGGCCTGTTTCCACACTTAAATAACCTAATCTAATCAAAGAACTGATCATTTGGGAGGGGAAACTGTTTACAGGTAATGGAGCAGTGTGAATCTAAGCTAATCACTCTGAGAGAGAGAGAGAGAGAGAGACAGCAAATACATGATACACTAAATCACCTCCTCTGTGCTGTAATCATCCTGTAACTCTGTAGTTCCAAGGTGGAGTTGATCAGCTGGCAGCTATGAAACTGCAATTACTGGCTCAGTGATTAGCACTGCTGCCTCACGGTGCCAGGGACTCAGGTTCAATGTGCACATTCTCCCTGTGTCTGCATGGGTTTCTTCCCACAGTCTAAAGATATGTATGCAAGATGGCTTAGCCATGGGCAATGTAGGGTGACAGGGAATAAGGTTAGTGGGGGATGGATCTGAGTGGGATGTTCTTCAGAGGGTCAGTGTGCATTTGATGGTCTGAATAGCCTGCTTCCCCACTGTAGTGATTCTATGTACCGGTTAGGTGGATTGACCATGCTAAATGGTCCAAAGTGTCCAGGGTTGTGTAGGCTAGGGGGTTTAGCTATGGGAAATGCAGGATTACAGGGAATAAGGTTAGCGGGGGATGGGCCCACGTTGGATGCTCCTCAAAGGGTTGGTGTGGACTTGATGGGCCAAATGGTGATGTAGTGATGTTATGATACTTTTCTTAAACATGTGAGTGTTTGTAACTGAGCCCGATAATACGTACTACTATCTTCATGGGATAGATGGCTCCAACAACAGAGGAATTAACACAGTTTAAGACTAATAAAGAATGTTGGAGATGGTATAGTTAAAATTTCAAAAGCGTTTTGTTAAATTTACTGATTGTTAGCACTGAGACACCTCATAAAGCCTTTTCTACAAAACTGAGTACAAACTGATTTTGCTTTTGTCTATTAAAAACATAAATCCAATTTCATGACCTCAGGATGTGGCAAAGTAATTTGCAATAAATTAACTTCCAAGGCATAATGCCATACTGATACAAAGTACCCAGCTCATCTGCAGCACAGTGAGATCGCACAAACAGCAACAAAGTCAAAACACACAATGATCTATTTCTAGGTGCAGGGGTATTTTGGCCTGAACACCAAAAGAAAATGAGGGAACTGTAAGCTTGCTTTTCCAATAACAGGATTACAATCCAATGAACCCAGTACTAAAAAGTTAATCATTGGAATAGTGCTTTAATCATTATGATATAGTTGTGGGTGTTAACCACTACAAACTGTCAAAATGGATTCCATTTTCTTCGGGCTGTGCGTAAAGATACCAGCGATACATTAGTGTTGATTATGAGAGAAATCATGAACAATAGCTTCAAATCATGAGGAAACCATTGCTGATATTGGGTGACACAGTGTCACTGCTGCCTCACAGCGCAAAGGACCCGGGTTTGATTCCACCCTCGGGCGACTGTCTGTGTGGAGTTTGTACATTCACCCCGTGTCTGTGTGGGTTTCCTCCCACAGTCCAGATGTGCAGGTTAGGTTGGTTGGCCATGCTCAATTGCCAATACAAGTCATTCTACTATAATGTACATTTTGTTAACGTGAATTCGCTGTAACATGATTGAAAACTTAGGGACACTGTTTCTTTAACACAAACTTTTAAAACGTGGTTAAAAATCACACAACACCAGGTTATACTCCAACAGTTTTAATTGGAAGCACTAGCTTTCGGAGCACCGCTCCTTCATCAGGTGGTTATGGAGGACACAATTGTAAAATGTGCGTTGGCTGTATCATGATTACATCGCCAGTATTTTAAGCACTGTGTCTACAGCACAATTTTTTTATAATGCGGGGTTGCGCAAGAACGCTGTAGTGAAGGGTCCAGGGATGTGCAGGCTAGCCATGGGTTAACCATGGGAAATGCAGGGTTACGGGGATAGGGTGGGGTGCTTTTCAGAGGATCGGTGTTTACTCAACAGGCCAACTGGCCTGCTTCCACACTGTAGGGATTCTGTGAAACAGGGTACAGTATTTCTTCAGGCTGTGCGCAGAGATACTGCAAATACATTGGCGATTATTATGAGTGAAATCATAAACAGTAAATTTAGAGGTCACGAGGAAACCACCGCTAATATACTTACATCAAACAGCAACTGGAAGCAATTCTACCTCACAGAGCAAGGCAGATATCGTTAGTGGAGGAATGAGATAGTACAACATGGACTTGTTTTCAGATATACGACAAGTTCAGAATGATTCATCACCAAATTATTTGGTTAGGCTTCTGGTTTTGCTGCAGAGAGGGATTTGCATTCAGAATCTCACTCTTGGAGCACCAAGGGTAAATCTTATTATAAATGGTCCAATCATGACTGAGGGTCAAAATATGGATCGAACACAATGAAGGAGTGTTCAGGTTTTACCAAAAATGAGCCCAGTCCAAGCTGGGAATCTCAGACACAGTTCGAGCTGGTTCCACCACTCCAATGTTGGACAGAAATTGTCCCACATATTTCTGGGGTGGCTGTGAGCAATTGTATCCAGGTAGTCACAAAGATTAATTGGAGCCAAACAGCCCAACTCCAATCTCCCCACCGACACCGGGGTCAGGATATCCATCTACCCTGTCAAATGCCCTAAGAATGCTGCATATTTTAATAAGGTCTTCTCCCATTTTCCTAAAGTGTAATGGGTCCAGGTCTGACCTACTCAACCTTCCCACCATCATTAATGTCATTTGAGGCCAATTCAGGGAGCCACCAGTGACCTTCTGCTGGGACTCTGACAGGCAGCAGAGGACTCAAAGGAGCCCCCCAGAGGCAGACCAGAGCAATACAGGCAGGCCTGACGGCCTACTCTGTGCACGTACAGTAGAAGCTGCCTTCAGCAAAAGTTCTTCCCTCATTCTCCCCTTATAACAGAATGGCCTGGCTGCTGAACCTACATTTTCAACTTGAAGTTTAAAGCAGAGAAGGTTCCTCCAGCACGAAACACCCTCTCTCCCACTCGCCTTCCAACTGCAGGCTGCTACTCCATCCTGTAAACCAGAGGCACTTGCTCAACTAGGCCCTCTAACCCGCCATCCTGAACCAAACAATCTCTCCTGACCAATTCGGGAGGAGATCCCATGGAATACCTAACATGGTTGTTATCCAAATAACCCCCCTCCCCCACATCCCCCAAACCCTACCAACCCAGGAATTATTTGGCCACCGTAAAAAATACCACTGTCTCCAACTCGAAGAGGAGAATTCCAGTTATGGCGGTCAAAAGAAGTGAATTCTGGGATTCACAACAGTGATCTGTTTGCTGCTTGTCCAGGGACTCTCTGAAATACATAAAGCAATTCCAAGCCTGCGAGGCCAAAGTTGCTGACTGTCATTTGGTTGCAGTTTTGCTTGTTGGAAAAACCCATCTGGCTCACTAATGTCCTTTAGGGAAGGAAATCTGCCATCCTTACGTGGTCCAGCCTACATGTGACTCCAGACCCACAGCAAGGTGGTTAACTTTTACCTGCCCTCAGGGCAATCAGGGATGAGTCGGAAACGCTGACCCAGCCAGCGACACCCACATCCCGTGGATGAATAAAATAAAATGTTCAGCTGCAAATATTTAAGTTCGGCTTTGGTTTCACAAGACACTACGGTGAACATTAGCAGTTTTACTGTCAATGCAACCACAGGGTCCTAAGGATTTAAAAGAGAAGTTAAGTGTGAGGGAAATATCAAGTAGCATTGTTACATTCAAAGATAGGCAGCATGAAGTGAGCAAAGAGATGGGACATGGAGTTAAAGCTGTGCTGCTTTTCAATAGGGGTTGATTGCCAAAACCTCCATTGAACTTTGACAGAAAATGTGAGAAATCAGAAGTGCTAGAGCCTGGTTACTTTCTCCCCTTGGCTGTTCAATATCTGTTACCTGATGTTTGGAAAATGTTCTAGAATATAATAGCAGTCTTACGTCGCTCATGAGTTTAGGTTTCCCACTGTTGAATATATTCCCCAAACTCAGACTTTGAGCACTGACAAACTTTACTGCATGGTATCATGGGGCGCACACTGTACCTTAGTATGATCCGGTGCATCTCCAAAGTGCTCCAGATCGCCGCAGATTTATATAGTACAAAAGATGCCAAGCTGACAGTTTCTCAGGACTGTACGTAACGAGGTATTGTTCTCAGACCGTGAGTCAATCCACACTCCAGATATTACATTCACCTGTTTGATAACATTTGCGCTTTCTGCAGATATACAGAAGTTATGTGGTTGTAACAGGATGTTCCAGCAGGTTAGGGCCAAGCCAGGCGACAGCCACACCATGAGTGAAAAACAGCTTCCACATCCACTAAGGGTCATGCCATTCTGTCATGCACAGTATCATGTTTATGCTGAGTCAGCAACCATTTTGATTAACCTTTTTATTCAGCTCCCTCCAGAACATTCTTAAACATTTACGATATGTTGTACAAAATATCACTGATAATAGCATTGAGCAAAAGGAAGAGAACCTTTTCTAAGGGCACAATGAATTAAAGAGTTTACACAATCTTTTTTCACACAGAGAATGATTCGTGTATGGAATGAACTGTCAGAGG
This sequence comes from Chiloscyllium plagiosum, assembly GCF_004010195.1. NCBI lineage: Eukaryota > Metazoa > Chordata > Chondrichthyes > Orectolobiformes > Hemiscylliidae > Chiloscyllium > Chiloscyllium plagiosum. The sequence continues at coordinate 13,995,884 of NC_057750.1, forward strand.
AAGAGGTGGATACGGGCGCAGTTACAACATTTAAAAGGCATTTGGATAAGTACATGAATAGGAAACGTTTGGAGGGATATGGGCCAAGTGCAGGCAGATGGGACTAATTTTGTTTGGGAACATGGAGCGATTGGACTGAAGGGTCTTCTTCTGTGCTGCATGACTCTATGACTCTACAAGCATCTCCAGGCATGGGGTGTGGGTATCACTGGCATTTGTTGTCTATGCTTAACTGCCCTGGAACTAAATGTCATGTTAGGGCCATTTCAGAGTGAACTACATTGCTGGGGCACTGGAGTCACGTGTTGGCTAGATTGGGTAAAAATGGCAGATTTCCTTCCTTAAAGGGTACTGGCATTTAATTCCAGACATTTTTATTATTGAATTCAAATTCCACTTTCTGTCATGGTAGGATTTGAACATATTTCTCCTGAACATAGACATGTTGAAAAATGCAGATTATTTTGGATGAATCAGAGTGGATTTGTTAAAGGAAAATCACATTTAACTAATTTGTTGGTGTTTTTTGAAGGGGCAACATGGATAGTTGATGAGGACAGGGCTGTTGATGTATTTGTGCATGGACTTTCTAATACAGCAGACTTGTAAGGAAAGTTATAGACCATAGACTAACAGTGGCTCAGTGGTTAGCACTGCTGCCTCACAGCACTAAGGGCCTGGGTTTGATTCCAGCCTCGGGTGACTGTCTGGGTGGAGTTTTCACATTCTCCCCATGTCTGTGTGGTTGCCTCTGGGTGCTATGGTTTCCTCCCACAGTTCAAAGGTGTGCAGGTCAGGGTGGATTGGCCATTGGAAAATATAGGGTAGCAGGGTTGTGGTGTTCCCTAAGGGGTCAGTGCAGACTCGATGAGCTGAATGGCCTCCTTCTGCATTTGGGGATTCTACCAATAGCAATATTGATACAAATTGGCTGAGACATTGGAAACAGAGAGTATTGGCTATCTTCCAGGCTGGACGAAAGTCTGTAGTTGAGTTGCCCAGCGATTGTTATTAGGAATCTGTCTCTTTCTGATAGATATATCAATAATCTAGATTTGGGGACAATTTCAAAGTTTACAGACAATACAAAACCTGAAAGCTTTGTAAACTGTGAGGACAGTTTGGAACTTCAAAAGGACATTTGCAAGTTTGTGGAGTGGATCGATAGGTGGGAAATGAATTTGAGTGTGGAGAAATGAGAGGTGATACGTTTTGGTAGAAAGTACATAGAGAGACAATGTAAACCAAAGGGCAAAATTCTGCAGGATGTGCAGGACCAGGCTGTATATGTGCATAGCTGAAAATATGTTGCTGGAAAAGCGCAGCAGGTCAGGCAGCATCCAAGGAGCAGGAGAATCG
>NC_057750.1:13997891-14033024 GCF_004010195.1 Chiloscyllium plagiosum
CCGTTGTGTTGCTATGGTCTGGCGATGGAGGAGTCCAAGGATTTGTATGTCCTTGGTGGAGTGGGAGGGGGAGTTAAAGTGTTGGGCTACGGGGTGGTTGGGTTGGTTGGTCCGGGTGTCCCAGAGGTGTTCTCTGAAACGTTCCGCAAGTAGGCGGCCTGTCTCCCCAATATAGAGGAGGCCACATCGGGTGCAGCGGATGCAATAAATGATGTGTGTAGAGGTGCAGGTGAATTTGTGGCGAATATGGAAATATCCCTTGGGGCCTTGGAGGGAAGTGACGGGGGAGGTGTGGGCGCAAGTTTTGCATTTCTTGCGGTTGCAGGGGAAGGTGCCGGGAGTGGAGGTTGGGTTGGTGGGGGGTGTGGACCTGACGAGGGAGTCACGGAGGGAGTGGTCTTTTCGGAACGCTGATAGGGGAGGGGAAGGAAATATATCCCTGGTGGTGGGGTCCGTTTGGAGGTGGCGGAAATGACGGCGGATGATACGCTGTATATGGAGGTTGGTGGGGTGGTAGGTGAGGACCAGTGGGGTTCTGTCCTGGGGTCCAGTGGGGTTCTGTATATGTGCATAAATTATTTAAGATGGCAGCATGTGTAGAGAGAGCAGTTAATGAAGGACACTGGGTTCTACGCTTCATTAATAAGGGTATTGTGTAGAAGAGTAGGTATTGCTATAATGAGCTTATATTGGAGACCTGGGCTGGAGTATTGTGTACAGTTCTAGATGCCACACTTTAGGAAGTGCAGGAACACTTTGAAAAGACTGCAGAAAAAGTTTGTGAGAATGTTCCTGGCCAGAAAAGACAAGGAGAAACAGTGCACACAAAGTTCCCAAAGGATTAAGAACCAGAGGACACAGATTTTAAGCACTTTGCACAAGAATTCACATGTTGAATGGTTAGGATCTGGAAGTGTGGTAGAGGCAGATTCAATTGAGGCACTGAAGAGGGCGTTGGATAATTATTGAAATAGAAGCAATGTACTTGGTTACAGGGAAAAGGTGAGAGGTCAGCATTAAGTTAAAGTGCTCAGACTGCCAGTGCAGACACAATGGGCAGTACCTTCTACACTGTAACAATTCTGTAATTCATTGGAGACCTTGCCACTACCTGACTGGTGTGTGATTGCCAGGCATTCCCCATAATTGAGATCCTATCTAGTTTGGACTGACAAGAGGTTTGGAGTGGCACAGTGGCTCAGTGGCTAGCACTGCTGCCACATAGCGCCAGGGACGCAGGTTCGAACCCATTCTGAGCTGACTGCATGGAGTTTGCATATTCTCCCTGTATCTGTGTGGGTTTCTTCCCACAATCCAGTGATGTGCAGGCTAGGTGGATTGGCCATGCTAAATTGGCCATTGTATCCAGTGATATGCAGGCTAGGTGGATTAGCCATGGGAAATACAGGCTAAGAAGAATAGGGGAGGGCACTGTCTGGGTGAGATGCACTTCAGAGGGTTGGAGTGGATGTAAACCTCCCTCACTGTAGGTATTCCATTCTATGATCTAGACTTCTATGATACAGTGGATATCCAAAGAGACTTGGGGGTTCAGGTGCATAGATCTTTAAAATGTCACTGACAGGTGCAGAAAATAATCAAGAAAGCCAACAAAATGTCGGCCTTTATATTTCAAAGACTGGGGTGTAAGGATGCTGAAGTTATGCTGCAGTTATACAAACCCTTAGTTCGACTCCACTTGGAGCACTGTGTAAAGATCCGGGTACTGCACTTTAGAAAGAATAGATTGGCCTGCCAGAGGGTTTGCAAGAATGATACCTGAATTCCAGGGGTTAAATTATGAGGAGGGATTATGTAAATTAGGCCTAGGTTAAAGGGTGATCTGATTGACGTTTTTAAGATATTAACAGGAAGAGATGGCAGATAAACACAAACCAATTCCACTGTTCTAGAACTAGGGGCATAGTCTGAGAATTAGGGCCAGAACATTCTGGAGTGATGTTAGGAAGCACTTCTAACGTGGGAGAGGTTTGGAATTCTCTTCCACAAATAGCCGTGGATGCTGGATTTGTTGTTAATTTTAAATCTGAGGTAGATTTTTTTTGTTAAGGTAAGGTATTCAGTTGTACAGGCCAAAGGCGGGTAAACGGATTTAGGCCGTAGATTAGATTCCCTACACTATGGAAACAGGCCCTTCAGCCCAACAAGACCCTCCGAAGAGTAACCCACCCAGACCCATTTTCTATTCCACTATCCTATATTTACCCTGACTAATGCACCTAACACTATGGGTAATGTAACACGGCCAATTCACCCTGACCCACACATCTTTGGATTGTGGGAGGAAACCAGAGCACCCAGGGGAAACCCACACAGACACGGGGAGAACATGCAAACTCCACACAGACAGTCGCCCGAGGCGGGAGTCGAACCCGGGTCCCGGGCGCTGTGCGGCAGCACTGAGCCACCGTGCCACCCCAATGAGATCATGGTGTGATTTGTGTCACCTCAGTAAGATGTGGCTCAGGGACAAGGGTACTGACTGGTCTCAAGGATATTACAGCTGAGCTGAGTCAGACTAAAAGGTTTTAAACTATATTAATTTCTGACAGAAACAAATTGGATACTTTTGACGGATTCTAGAGTGATTAGGCACCAAAGGCAGAAGACATGGGATCTTCTGAACAAGTTCCAAATCAGTCTAATAATTTATTACCGTCTGGTGTTTTCACATGTGCAAGCAACATAGGTTATTTTCAGAAGAAAATCATTTAACCCATAACAAAATAGCTTTTCAGCCAATATCTGAGTCCCAAATTTATTTACTAATTGGAGCACATGTGCCAAGTGGTGTTCGGTGTTGGTCATGCTGAGTACTGCTGTGCCAGAGCAGGGTGCTGGCTGACAGGAATTCCCCATTCAATACATTCCTGCTCCTCAACATCCATGTTCAAGAGCAAATTAAACCAACTGCCCATTCCCACCAACAACGACAGGGGAATTCTTGTTGCTTGCTTTCAGCATTTTCGGTTTGCAATCCATTTTACCCTTTCTGGTTGTTTGACCACGATTAAACGTAATCCAGAAAGTAATTTTGAACCAGACGAATTCATGTGCTTCCAATGTGAAAAGGATTAACTCTAGTTGAGAGCTTTCCTCAACATGAAGGGCCAAATGGTCTCAAATAGCTTTTATAGAGTCATCAAGTCATACAGCACAGAGACAGACTCTTCGGTCCAACCAGTCCATGCTGGACAAAATCCCACCTGCTTGCTCCTGGCCCATATGCCTCCAAACCTTTCCTATTCATGAACTTATCCAAATGTCTTTTAAAGGTGTAACTGCACCCACATCTGCCACTTCCTCTGGAAGTTCATTCCACACATGAACCATTCTCTGTGGAAAAAAGGTTGCCCATCATGTCTTTTATAAATCTTTCTCCTCTCACCTTAAAAATATACCGCTAGTCTTGAAATCCCCCACCCTAGGGAAAAGACACATGCTATGCACCTTAGCTATGCCCTTCATAATTGTACAAAGCTCTATGAGATCACCCCTAACCAGCCAAGAGTCTCTGATTTAAATATAGAATCTCTACAGTGTGGAAGCAGGCCATTCAGACAATCAAGTCACATTGATCCTCTGAAGAGCAACCTGCCAGACACATTCGATCCCTCGTAGCCCCACATTTCCCATGGCTAACCCATCTAACCTGGACATCCCTAACTATCCCTGAACACTATAGGTAATTTAACATGGCCAATCCACCTAACCTGCACATCTATGGACTGTGGGAGGAAAACGGAGCACCTGGCCGAAACCCACACACACACACGGGGAGAATGTGCAAACTCCACACAGACAGTCACAGAATTGTCACAAACTCCGCACAGAATTGAACCCAGGTCGCTGGCACTATGAGGCAGCTAACCACTGAGCCACCACATTGCCTGTATAGATTGACAGTATGACATGGATAAGGGATAGTATGGGACATTGCATCCCAAATATCAGGAATATTTTCTTTCCACTTAACATTTCACAGGCATCACTGGCAACGTCAACATTTCGGGTGGCACAGTGGCTCAGTGGTTAGCACTGCTGCCTTACAGTGCCAGGGACCCGGGTTCAATTCAAATCTCGGGCGATTGTCTGTGTGGAGTTTGCGCATTCTCCCCATGTCTGTGTGGGTTTCCTCCGGGTGCTCCGGTTTCCAGCAGATGATGGAGAACAGTTTACAAGTCTACCCCAGATAACCGTTTATCTAGATGACATGCTAATAACAATAAGAAGCACTTGGAGAGCTTGGACATGTGTTTGAAGCTTCTGCAAAGTGGGGCACATGGCATAGGAGAGAGAAATGTGTGTTCCAGGCATCCCAAGTGACCTGCTTGAGCTACAGAGTTGACAATACCAGATTACACCTGTTGGAAGATAAAGTGAGGGCAATCAAAGGTGCCCTACTCCCATGTCTGTACTGGAGCTTAAATCTTTCCTTGGGTTGGTGAATTATTATGGAAAATACTTATGTCACCTGCTCTCCATCCTGGAACCCTTATATCTGTTATTGAAAAAGGGTCAGCCTTGGAAATGCTCTCATAACTGTTATGGACCAGGCCCAAACCCCTCTATACATTTCAAGAAGGGAGCCCAGACCCTAACTTTGCTGGTTGTTTTAAACAGGTGTAAAGTGGATATCCCAAGAGAGAATCAGCTGGTCAAACCACTTAGTTTTAAACAAAGCAGAATTTATTTACACGATTACTCAATGAAACACAAACAACAGAAACAGAATACCAAATAACTTAACCTCTCTGAAAACCCAACAGATCATCCCAACTTAATGATGCTGTTCCAAATATTGCAACAATCCCCATAAACACCCCCTTGCCACAAAAGGCAAAATCAAACCCAGGGTCTCACAGGAGAGATGTCTGAGAGAGAGAGGACCATCTGGGACCTGCTTCTTTGGGCTCCAGCAGCTTTTTTTCCACATTACCCAGAGAAAAGCTGAGCTGGGGTGAACTGGCCACTCCACTTTCATTGTACAAGTGCTCTTTTTAAAACTTGAAAGCCTCTGTCTGAGGCAGTATCTGTGCAGGTCAGGTGAATTGGCCATGCTAAATTGCCCACAGTGTTAGGTGCATTCGGCAGGGGTAAATATCGGGTCTGGGTGAGTTAGTCTTCGGAGGGGGCGGTGTGGAATTGTTGGGCTAAATGGCCTGCTTCCACACTGTAGGGAATTTAGTTTGGTGCCCATCCCCATTTGCCCTTGAACTGAGTATCTCCATTTCAGAGAGCAGTTAGGAGTCAACCCCATCGCTGTGGTTCTGGAGTCACCCGGAGGTCAGACTGAGTAAGAATGGCAGATTTCCTTCGCTGAATGGAACCATATTTTGCAATATTTGATAATGTTTTCATAGTTACCATGACTGAGATCAGTTTCATTTCCAGATTTATTAGCTGCATTTAAATGCAACCAGCTGCTGTGGTGGGATTAGAGCCCACTTCCCCCAGAGCCTTAACTGAGCTTCTGCACCGCAGGTCCAGTGGAAGCAGCCTTACACCGCTGTCTCTGCTGTTGTGGTTTAATTCATGAACATGGCCTGCCATGGAAAATAGCCTTATCCCGAAAGATCAAAATGATTTCAGCTTCAGGATGACTGAGCGCATGTAAAGTTGTGGTCTGTTTACTGGATTGTCACTTTAATAAGTATGACAGATAAGCATTGCTGATCCATCGTACATTGTAATTTTACCACATTTACCGATAGCCTTGAATAAAATCATTCTGTTTTTGAAATCTCTCCAGGGTGTAATTATAATTTGAAACAGAACTTGGGTACGAATACTTAATACAGGAAATATGTCTGTGCTACTTATTTATGGTTCTATGAGTATTTGACTGTCAACATTATCTCCAGTCCTAAACAGCAATTGTTACAAGCCAGTGGATGAATTAAGGAAATTTGATAAATACACACTTTTTACTCTATTCAGTTTTCCAACTAGCAATGTTGGGTTTATTATGTCGAAGAGGTTATAGGTGTGTGTTCATTCACCCTTTGGCTAAACTGATTAAATACTTCTGATCCCCCAGACAAGAAGGTTGGACATTGCTTTTCTGCAACAAGCTGTCCATCAGCACACGTCCAAACAATTAGAGTCATGGAGATGTACAGCATGGAAACAGACCTTTCGGTCCAACCTGTCCATGCCGACCAGATATCCCAACCCAATCTAGTCCCACCTACCAGCACCCGGCCCATATCCCTCCAAAACCTTCCTATTCATATACCCATCCAAATGCCTCTTAAATGTTGCAATTGTACCAGCCTCTACCACATCCTCGGGCAGCTCATTCCATACACGTACCACCCTCTGTGTGAAAACGTTGCCCCTTAGGTCTCTTTTATATCTTTCCCCTCTCACCCTCAACCTATGCCCTCTAGTTCTGGTTTCCCTGACCCCAGGGAAAAGACTTTGTCTATTTGTCCTATCCATGACCCTCATAATTTTGTAAAACTCTGTAAGGTCACCCCTCAGCCTCCGACGCTCCAGGGGAAACACCCCCAGCCTGTTCAGCCTCTCTCTGTAGCTCAGATCCTCCAACCCTGGCAACATCCTTGTAAATCTTTTCTGAACCCTTTCAAGTTGCACAACATCTTTCCGATAGGAAGGAGACCAAAACTGCATGCAATATTCCAACAGTGGCCTAACCAGTGTCCTGTACAGCCGCAACATGACCTCCCAACTTCTTACTCAATACTCTGACCAATAAAGGCAAGCATACCAAACGCCTTCTTCACTATCCTATCTACCTGCATCTCCACTTTCAAGGAGCTATGAGCCTGCACTCCAAGGTCTCTTTGTTCAGCAACACTCCCTCATTGAACTGTGCACGCCATAATTGCATTCCCTAAATATTATTTAAATGGAGGGAGAGGGATTTGGGAGAGCTCGTGCAGGAATCGCTCAAGCTCACTAGGTGATAGAGAAGGTAAATGAAGCATTGGCCTTTACTTTATAGGACATAAGAGTATGGAAATAGGGAGGCCTTGTTAAAATTATACACCATCATCGTTGGCGGTCCGCTGTGGACAAGGATGACTCTTCAGGGTAAGTCCTTAGAGGCTGTACAGGCCAACGTGACTACCGCAGGCTCTGTTACACTTGGAGCAGAAGGTGGTCATGGGAAGGGATGGGTGAGATGTTGGTATGGCAACGTGTTCCTTTCGCTGTTTCACCCGGCCTCTGCTTTTTCCCAACAGCAAGTCTCGAGGTGGTCGACGCCTTCCCAGCTGTTCCTCCTCCATTTTGGGCTAGTGATTCCCAGGTGTCTGTGGGAATGCCGCGCTTTGCCAGCGAGGCCTTGAGGGTATCCCTGAATCGCTTCCTCTGTCCACCTTGGGCTTGGTACAAGCTATACAAAGCAGGAGTCAGACCTTGGCTGGAATACTATGAACAGTGTTGACCCCTGACATAAGGAACGATAGATTGGCAATGGAGACAGTCCAGAGAACGTTCGCTACACTGATCCCGGTAAGGAGGGACTGTCTTATGAGGAGAGTTTGACCAGGCTAGGTCTGCACTCATTGGAGTTCAGGAGAATGAGATGACACCTCATTGAAGCATGCAAGATTCTCAAGGGTTTTGACCAGGTAGATATGGAAAAGTTTTTTTCCCTGGAGGGAGAGTCTAGGACCAGAGGACATCATCTCAGAATAAAGGATCTCCCAGTTAGGATAGAAATGAGGAGGAAAATCTTTTCTCAGTGGTGGGGGGGGAGTGAAGCTGTGGAATTCTTTACTACAGAGGGCTGTCAAGGCTGGATTGCTAAGTGTAGTCAAGGCTGAGACAGATTTTTAATCAAGATGGGAATCTAGGGTTGTGGAGTAAAAGTGGAGTTGAGGATTATCAAATCAGCCATGATCTCATTGAATGGCAGAACAGACTCAATGGGCTGAATGGCCTACTCCTGCTCCGACAACTTATAATTCTATGGTGCCCTGAATTGTATACATCTCATGGTCTGAAAGTAAATCCTAAATTAGTTCAATCCTTTTAGTTTCAACTGGTCCTAAATTACTTTCTGAATGCATTCCACTAAAACAAACATAGAACAGTGCAGCACAACAACAGGCCCTTCGGCCCACAATGTTGTGTCAAACTTGACACCATATTAAACTGATCCCTTCTGCCTGCCCTCAGTGCATCTTCCTCCATTCCTTGTATATTCATGCGCTTATCTAAAAGCCCATTAAACATCCCTATTGTAGCTGCCTCCACCACCATCTCTGACGGCGTGTTCCAAACTCCAAGCACTCTCTGTCTAAAAAATGTGCCCCTCACATCTCCTTTGAACTCACCGTAAATGCGTATGCTCAACCCCATCTATGCATCTCATAATCTTATAGTGTTCGAGAAAGGTTCCCCTCAGCCCCTGCTGCTCCAAAGAAAACAACCTGAGTTTTCTCACTTCTTATAGCTCAAGCCCTCTAATCCAGGCAACATCCAAGTAAGTCACTTACCCTCCAAAGGAGCAGTGCTCCGAATGCTTGTGATTTCAAATAAACCTGTCGGACTATAACCTGGTGTCGTGTGACTTCTGACTTTGTCCAACTTCAGTCCCAACACCTCCACATCATGGCTCCTTACCTCTCATATTCATTCGAAAATGGGTTTTGAAATCCCGATAGAAAACTTGTTCTGGAATCATGCAGAAAAATCTTCTGAATAAAGAACAATCTCAAGGGGAAGCAGCCTAATTGTGGAGTTATAGAATATTAGAGCACAGAAGGGCATCACTGGATCCAACCCTGCCTGTGCCACATCTTCGAAAGAGCAAAAAGACTCTTTCTCCCCTGGGAAACACAGTCCCTGACTCCAATTAGTTGACCTGCAAGAGTCCAGGCTAAGCCTAAAGCATTTTGTCGTTTTGAAAGTCGGACCAGATCCTAAAACTAGGCGAAAGTGGGGACTGCAGATGCTGGAGATTAGAGTCAAGGTTAGAGTGGTGCTGGAAAAACACAGCAGGTCAGGCAGCATCTGGGGAGCAGGAAAATCGATGTTTGGGTCAACAACCCTTCATCAGGAATGCTCACTCCTGATGAAGGGCTCCTGCCGGAAATGTCGATTTTCCTGCTCCTTGGATGCTGCCTGACCTGCTGTGCTTTTCCAGCACCACTCTAATCTTGACTCTCTCCTAAAGCTATCATTCATGTGACTGCAAATCTTCCCATAATGGTGCATGGTACTTCAAACTTCACTACTGATCAAATGCAACATAAACGGGACAAAAGTGCCAAAGAACTTAAACAAGGTTCAAATCCTTCCTTCCTTTTTCCACTGAGAGTCTGTCCTAACAGAAGTTCAAGTGTTTATCATATTATTGTGGCCATCTGTCTTGAGCAGACACTGAGTCTGATCAGATGCAGTTTAATAAAACCACACTGAGAATGGTTCCTAAAGAAAGAAAGGACTTGCATTTATATAGTGACTTTCATTACCTCAGGTCACCACAACAAACTAAATATTTCTGAAGTGTTACCAGAACAATTTAACAATGTCAGTCAATGAAAAGAATTTTTTTTTTGAAAAGCTGCAGATTTGAGAGGAATTATGATTGACATTAAAATGGGAAGGTGCAAAGTTGTAGCCGTCAGCAATGCAATCTCTGTCGCTGGTCAGAGACATGCACTGGGAATCTCAGAAAACTGCTCCTCATCATCTATGTCCATAATAGAGTCTATTTCCCATTCTGCTTTGAAGTTTGTGAATGGAGGCCAATTTCAAACCATTGTGGGTGACTGGCAATAATATCAATAGGAAGTACAAATAACACACTGTAACTGCACTGATGTAGAATCATTGAGCTGGAGAGGATTCTGAAGAGATTTACCAGGATGTGCCCAGGACTGGAAGGTTTGAGTTATAAGGAGAGGTTGGATAGACTGGAACTTCTTTCACTGTAGCAGTTTGAAACACAACTTTATAGAGTTTTATAAAATAATGAGAGGTATAGATAAGATGAATGACAGGTGTTTTTTTTTCCCCTGGGGTAGGGAATTTCAACATCAGGGGAATATTTTTAAGGTGAGAAGAGAAAGATTTGAAAAAGACATGAGGGGCAACTTTTTTTGCAGACAATGGTTTGTGTGCAGAATGAACTTCCAGAGTGTTATGAAGATGTGGGTATACCTTTAAGAGAGTTAAAAGCAGCAGAATTACCAGACACAGCACCAAGTGTACTCAAAAAGGTAACAATGTAACACTGGGTCAAACAACTTGATTAGTTCATTGCTTGGAAACAAACAAATTTGAATTCGGCCAATCAGTTTAAATTATACCTGAACTATATCAAACTCCAATCCAGTTTGAATTGAGTATATTGTAATCTTAAAAACCAATGACACAATCCGATGCTCTGGAGTATAAGATCGAGGAAAATTGATCAGTTGAGAGGAGAACTGCCACAATCTAGCATGTCAACAGACTGCCTGAAAAATAGCTCTCCTAAGAGCACCTTTTTGATCAGTAACCTGTGATGCAGAAATTCCTAACCAGAAGAAAAGAAGCAACTTGATTAGTTCGTTGCTTGGAGACAGAAACAAATTTGAATTCGGCCAATCAGTTTAAATTATACCTGAACTATATCAAACTCCAATCCAGTTTGAATTGAGTATATTGTAATCTTAAAAACCAATGACACAATCCGATGCTCTGGAGTATAAGATCGAGGAAAAATGAACAGTTGAGAGGAGAACTGCCACAATCTAGCATGTCAACAGACTGCCTGAAAAATAGCTCTCTTAAGAGCACCTTTTTGATCAGTAACCTGTGACGCAGAAATTCCTAACCAGAAGAAAAGAAGACACAGAAAGGTCCAAAGACAAGAATTGAAAGCTGACTGGTTTTGAGATATGTATTATTTTGTAAATCTTAATTGGGAGTTTTATCAGATTAGTATTATAGAAGGGAAGGTAACAGATAGGTTAGAGTTAGGAATGGTAAAGAGTTGTTAGTTAATTATTCTCTGTTATACTTTAAGAAATAAAGTTGTTAATTTTTACTTTAAATAGTCTTGGCCACTCGAGTTTTTACAGATTACTGCACAGGATAAATCTTTTCTGTGTTGCTGGTTTTAAATTTAGCAGGAGCGTTTACCCCATGTTGTAACAAGAGGAAGTGGTTAATGCAGGTACAGTTACAATGTTTAAAAGATATTTAGATATGTACATGACTAGGTAAGGTTTGGAGGGATTCGGGCCAGGAGCAGGCAGGTGGGACTAGTTTAGTCTGGGATTATGGTCAGCATGGACTGGTTGGACCGAAGGGTCTGATTCCGTGCTGTATGGTTGTATAACTCGATAATTGCTGGAAGTGCATGCCCTGTCCAATAATGTAGATTGTAGAGGATTCAATGAAGAGGACCCAGTAGTGATGTAAACTAAATGAAGAAACTCTGGTAAGCTATTGAACAGTGCCAAATCAAATGACAAGGGAAGACATATCCACATGCTCTATTAGTAAGTCACTCAACAGCCAACACAGGCATCTGATGTAAAGTTTGACCCTGGTCTGCAGTAGTGCTCAGTATTCGATCACTTGAGTCTTGTGGTAAAATGGTCCCTGCCTCTATATCACAAGATCTAGGTTCAAATCCCACTCCAGAACTTGATGGCCATAGAAAGTGTATTCATAACAGGGCATTATCCTTCCAGCACACGCCAATAGCAGCTGATAACAGCGAGAGAGATTCTTGGTGATCCATGAGATGGTTAGAAATTTGGAGCCTCTGCCAACACTATCGTTGGTCCCAGACTAGAACATGCATTGTTACAGTAACTCAGATTCCCAGGCACTGGAGGGCAGGGTGGGCCAACAATACAAGGTTTGATTCCCACCCAGGCAGGGTTAGAATTGCTACAGTGTGGAAACAGGTTATTCAGCTCATAGAGTCTTCACTGACCCTCCGAGGAGAATCCCATCCAGACCCACCTCCCTACCCTATTCCAGTAACCCTGCATTGTCCAAGGCTAACCCACTTAGCCTGCACATCCCTGGACAATTTAGCATGGCCAATCCACCTAGCCTGCACATCCCTGGACACCATTGACATTTAGCATGGCCAATCACCCTAGCCTGCACATCCCTGGACACCATTGACAATTTAGCATGGCCAATCCACCTAGCCTGCACATCCCTGGACACCCTGGACAACTTAGCATGGCCAATCCACCTAGCCTGCACATCCCTGGACACCCTGGACAATTTAGCATGGCCAATTCACCTAATCTACACATCTTTGGACTGTGGGAGGAAACTGGAGCACCCGGAGAAATGTGTAAACTCCACTCAGGCAGTTGTCTGAGGGCAGAATGAAACCCGGCTCCCTGGCGCTGTGAGGCAGCAGTGCTAACTACTGAGCGACTTGGATCTGAGACCTGCCTCCTTGCCCTGCCTGTATTGGAGATCATGGGTTGGACCTGTCTTTGGGCCAAGAACCCAAGAAGAAAACTCCTCAGTGGATTAAAAATGACGAGTTCTTATTTAGCTTACTACACTGAATAGACTCTGGCAAAAATGATATGTTATGTTTAGTAAAGAGATGGACTAGTGTTTGAACTGCTCCTGTCCTTATGGGAACAGTACCAGTGCCTGTTAAACAGAAGACAAAGACAACGATGTGTAGAGGAGAAGCCATTGTACAATTTGGCTGAATGATGAAACATGATGACAACTATCACCTCCGACTGATGTATTTAAAATACATTTCGTATATGTTGGCCAGGGGCGGTGGGAGCACATTTAGGTTCTAAAGGAGAGTTGGATGTTAACTCTGTATCTCTGAGCTACATCTGCTGACTCTCTCTTCTGTTTTAATGTCAGATCTCCAGCATCCACAATTTTTTGCTTTTATTTGACCATTTCTAATGGTTAATGATAAAGTGTTAGCAAATAGCAGGCCAGATGCAAATCCTCACTATAGGCGCTTACAAATTTAAAAGTGGACAATGTATTGGAGATATACGCGCTTGAATAGGATTCTGTGAGGAAACCTGACAAATCTCCAGTTTCTTTTATGCTCACTAATTGACACAAAGACGCATTCATTATGTTTATAAAGGCTAGTACTATGTTCCTTGAAAGATACTGACTGGGATTTAGTTTGCTCAGAGTAACATACATTATCTTTTGAACATCCCTAACCACAAAATCTCAGTTGTTGACAGCATCTTCATTTCCACAGCTCGACGTTCAATCAAGAAGCAAATACCTGAGGGGATTAAAAATCTTAAAGGTTTTAATTATCTCATTTTATGTCCATCATATTACATCAGTGGTCACTGACAAATCAATTTGAGGAAATCTGTTTTTTATCTTGACTCGGAGAAATACCATGTGAGAGATAAAATCAAAATATTTTATTTGCAGTTCCCTGTGCGTTCTCAATTCCCACTGCTTTATTATTAGAAACTAGGCTTAGAATGTTTTTTTTATCTTTGGAACTGTCTTTTCGATTTTGCTTTGAAAAATCCCCAGGAATGCTTTTGTGTCTGAAATGGCTCTTCAGAAATGGAGAATATTAGGTTGAGAGAGAGAGAGAGAGAGAGAGCCAACTGAACATTTGGTATCAGTTGAAAAATGAAATTTTTCATCAACAGCCTACATTTTTAGTGTGAGAAAACACATCCACAGAGCTCACAGAGGTTTAAGGAAAAGCACAAATGTTCAACCAAGAGAGATACCAAAACAGAAGTTTAACCAATATGTGCTTTTCTTGTATTCGTTCAGAGGATGGCTGATTATGAATGAATTAAAAACAAAAGGCCATGGAGGCAAAGCTATTGAATACGTTTAAGAAAGAGATAGATTTCTAGACACAAAGGGGTATAGAAAGAGAGAGGTGGGGGGTGGGGGGGTAAGGGAGCATGGTTTTGAGACACAGGGTCAGCCACGATTACATTGAATGGTAGAATGGCCATTCCTGCTTCTATCTAGAGTCATAGAGTCATACAGCACGGAAACAAACCCTTCAGCTCAACCAATCCACACCAACCATAATCCCAGACTAAATCAGTCCCACCTGCCTCCACTTGAAACATATCCCTCCAAGCATTTCTTACTTAATCAAATGCTTTTTTAAAAATTGTAACTGCGTCCACATCCACCACTTCCTCTGAAACTTCATTCCACATATAAACCACTCTCCGTGCAAAAAGGTTGCCCCTCACATCTTTTTAAAATCTTTCTCCTCTCACCTTAAACATATGCCTCACAATGTTGAAATTCCCCCACCCTAGAGAAAAGATACCTACCAATCACCTTATCTATGCCCGTCATGATTTTATAAACCACAATAAGGTCATCCCACACCCTACTATGCTCCAGTGAAAAAAGTCCCAGCCTATCCAGCCTCTCCTTATAACTCCTTATAAGGATTAAGGAAAATCCCAAAGCCTTTTACTTGTATATAAGGAGCAAAAAGGTAATTAGAGAAAGGGTTGGCCCACTCAAGGACAAAGGAGGAAACCTATGCATGGAATCAGAGAAAATGGGCGAGATTCTTAATGAGTACTTTGCATCCGTATTCACCGAGGAGAGGGACATGACAGATGTTGAGGTTAGGGATAGATGTTTGATTACTCTGAGTCAAGTCAGCATACGGAGGGAGGAAGTGTTGGGTATTCTAAAAGGCATTAAGGTGGACAAGTCCCCAGGTCCATTTGGGATCTATTCCAGGTTACTGAGGGAAGTGAGAGAGGAAATAGCTGGGGCCTTAACAGATATCTTTGCAGCATCCTTGAACACAGGAAAGGTCCTTGAGGACTAGAGAATTGCCAATGTTGTACCCTTATTTAAGAAAGGAGGCAGGTATAATCAGGTAATTCTGGACAAGTGAGCCTGACGTCAGTGGCAGGCAAACTTCTGGAGAAGATACTGAAGGATAGGATCTATTTTTCATTTGGAAGTAAATGGGCTTATCAGTGAGAGGCAACATGGTTTTGTGCAGGGGAGGTCATGTCTTACAAACCTAAAATAACTCTTTGAGGAAGCGACAAAGTTAAATGATGAAGGAAGGGCTGTAGATGTCATATTCATGGACTTCAGCAAGGCGTTTGATAAGGTTCCCATGATAGACTGATGGAGAAAGTGAAGCCATATGGGGTCCAGGGTGTACTAGCTAGATGGATAGAGAACTGACTGGGCAGCAGGAGACAGAGAGTAGTAGTGGAAGGGAATTGCTCAAACTGGAGAACTGTGACCAGTGGTGTTCCATCTGGGAAAATGAGAGGTGATGCATTTTGGAAGATCCAATTCAAGAGCTAACTATACAGAAAATGGAAAAGTCCTAGTGAAAATTGAGGTATAGAGACATCTGGTTGTTCAGGTTCATTGTTCCCTGAAGGTGGCATCGCAGATTGATAGAGTGGTCAAGAAGGCATACGGCATGCTTTCTGTCATTGGACAGGGTATTGAGGACAAGAGTTGGCAGGTCATATTACAGTTGTAAAGGACTTTTGTTTGGCTACATTTGGAGTATTGTGTACAGTTCTGGTCGCCACATTACCAGAAGGATGTGGATGCTTTGGAGAGGGTGCAGAGGAGTTTCACTAGGATGTTGACTGGTATGGAGGTTGCTAGCTATGAAGAGAGGTTGAGTTGATTAGGATTATTTTCATTAGAAAGATAGAGGTTGAGGGGGGACCTGATTGAGGTCTACAAAATCATGAGAGGTATAGAATCCTTACAGTGTGGAAACAGGCCCTTCAGCCCAACAAATCTACACTGACCCTCTGAAGATTAACCCACCCAGATCCATTCCCCTTACCCTATATTTACCCCTGACTAATACACCTAACCCACACATCCCTGAACACTGTGAGCAATTTAGCCCAGCCAATTCACCTAACCTGCACACCTTTGGAATTTGAGAGGAAACCCATGCAGACACGGGGAGAATGTACAAACCCCCAGACAGTCGCCCGAGGCTAGAATCAAACACAGGTCCCTGGCACTGCGAGGCAGCAGTGCTAAGCACTGAGCCACCATGCCGCCCAATATCCACCCTATAGACAGGGTGGATAGCAAGAAGCTTTTTCCCAGAGTGGGCTCTCAATTACTAGGGGTCACGAGTTCAAGGCGAGAGGGGAAAGGCTTAAGGGAAATATGCATGGAATGTTCTTTATGCAGAGGGTGGTGGGTGCTTGGAACCCGTTGCCAGTGGAGGTGGTAGGGGCGGGCATTAGCGTCATTTAAGATGTTTCGAGACAGATACATGAATGGGCAGGGAGCAGAGGAATACAGATCCTTAGAAAATAGGCAACAGGTTTAGGTAAAGGATCTAGCTTGGAGGGCCGAAGGGCCTGTTCCTGTGCTGCACTTTTCTTTGTCTGTTATTCCTTGTTTTCGCAACCGCCATTCCAGCAACATCATGTAAAATCTTTTCTGAACCCTCTCCAGCTTAATAATACTATTTTCTATGTTTCTATGTACACCATTAATGCTGTTCGGAAGGGAATCCAAAGGAGCTTAACCCAGTGACAAAGTGGGAACAGTGATATAGTTCCAAATCAGAATGTCACAAGGGAAATTTTGTTGCACCTCCTGCTGTGTGTACTCACACCCTCAAAATTGGATAGCATCCTGTCAGCTGTCTCTGTCTCTCGCCCAAGCTTGCTACTTCTGTTCATGCATAGTGTCCTAACTTGTCTCACAAATCATTAGAACCTTTCATCAGGTTATACTTAAGGTGGGAGCTTCCCTCATTGTGGAATACTGAACACACCTAAAACGAGAATTAAAGAACATGAGTGCTTGTGTGGATGGGTAGGATTCTAAGGGCTTTAGGAATAGCAGAAGGCCATTCAGTCCCTCAAACCTATAATTTAAATTACAGCTGATCTGAATCGCAATTCCATCTACTATATCTCTTGATACCCAAAGAATATTCTATATAATCTACAAATCACCAACTATCCAAATGCATCCATAGTTTTAAGGGAGGGGGGACCTCTCTACCATTCATGTGAAAAAGTGTTTCCCTGTATTGCTCCTTAACAGCTTAGCTCTAATATTAAGTTTATAAGCCTGATTCTGCTACAAGGAGAAATAGTTTATCTGTACCTATTCAGCCAATTCCATTTAACAATTTACATTCCCCAACCAGATCAACCCTCAACTTTCAGTCAGGTTTCTGGAACCTCTCTGTATAAATTCAATTTCGCAGTCCCAGACTTTTGAATGGACCTCATTAATATTAATGATGGAAATGTGTTGCTGGAAAAGCGCAGCAGGTCAGGCAGCATCTAGGGAACAGGAGAATCGACGTTTCGGGCATTAGCCCTTCTTCAGGAAAGGGCTAATGCCCGAAACGTCGATTCTCCTGTTCCCTAGATGCTGCCTGACCTGCTGCGCTTTTCCAGCAACACATTTCCATCTCTGATCTCCAGCATCTGCAGCCCTCACTTTCTGCTCATTAATATTAATGCTGATCTCTCTGCACCTTCTTGGCAGCTGTAACCTTGTATCCTGCCCTCTGTTCTGTAACCCTGGTGCATTTGTTTAGTACGATCTGCCTGTAGAGCATGAAAGACAACACTTTTCACTGTACCTCGGGACACGTGACAGTAATAAATCAAATCAAATCAAATCAGGTTTCATTCTGGTGAAGTATTGCTGCATCCGCTCCAAGTTCAGCACACCCTTCCCTGATGCAGTGTCGAAATCTGCCCACAGTTACTCAGTTAAGGGCTGGTCACAATGACTAATTTATTATTCTTAAAATATTCAAATGACACCAGATTGCGACAACAGTTGGAGCTTTTCACTGTATTTTACTGTGTTCATTGTAGAGTACAAGTGACAATAAATCATCATCATCATAACTCAAGCATAACTTCCTCATCTTCATATTCAAACTCTTCAGCTAGCATTCCATTAGCTGGGCACGCGTTGAATAGCCTTGGATGATTTGCGTGTTTACAATTCCAAGATTTTCACCATACAAAGAATATTCCAGTTTATCGCTTTGGGGGCCAAAGTAAATGACTTTGCACTTTTCACCATAAATTCTAATTAGGAAAGCCAGAATTAGACCAGGAATAGGCCATTTGGCCTTTTGAGCCTGTCCTGCCACTGAGCTGGATCATGGCTCATCTGATGGTGCTTTCGATTTTTCTGTCTCATCCCTGTTTTCCATACTCCTTGATTCCTTTATCTTCCAAAAATCGAACTCGGCCTTAAATAAATTCAGTAACTCAGCCTGTTTTCTAGGAATGGGAATGAGAACAGGGTGGCATGATGGCCCAGTGGTTCACACTGCAGCCTTGCACTGCCAAGGACCTGTCTGCGTGGAGGCGACTGTCTGTGTAGAGTTTGCACGTTGTCCCCGTGTCCACATGGGTTTCTGCTTGGGTGCTCTGGTTTCTTTCCACAGTCCAAAACTGTGCAGGTTAGGTGGATTGACTGTGCTAAATTTCCCCTTAGTGTCCAGGGGTATGCAAATTAGTTGGATTATCCATGGAAAATATAGGATTACAAGAATGGATAAGGGGTCTGGGTCTGGTTGTGATGCTCTTTAGAGGGTTGAAGTGGACTTGATTAGCTGAGTGGCCTGCTTCTACACTGTAGGGAATATGCAATGAATTTCATACACTAACAAGCCTCTGAGGGAAGACAAATAGTCTCTTCAACACTGTTCTTAAAAAAAAAATGGAGCTTCTTATTTTTAAACAGTGCCCCCTAGCTCTAATCTATCTTACAAGGGGAACCATCCTTTCAGAATCCTCCCTGTCATAGGGTCTCATATGTTTCAAAAAGATCATCATTCATTCTTCTAAACTTCAACAAGTAAAGGTCCAACCTGTTC
The DNA here is from genome assembly GCF_004010195.1 of Chiloscyllium plagiosum. Taxonomy (NCBI): domain Eukaryota; kingdom Metazoa; phylum Chordata; class Chondrichthyes; order Orectolobiformes; family Hemiscylliidae; genus Chiloscyllium; species Chiloscyllium plagiosum. Next base: position 14,016,727 of record NC_057750.1, read on the forward strand.
AAGTTTTCTTCATCAATAACCTCTTCATTGAAGGATTGAGTCAAATAAACTTTCTTTGAACTCCTGCTAAAGCAATCACATTTTTTTTTCAAACAAGCTGATCAGAATTGTACACAGTAATCCCGATGTGGTTTCACCAATGGTCCTGTATAACTACACTTTGCCATAATCTTTCCCTATACCTAATGTCTACACTTATCTTTTCAAATCCTGCTCTTGTCCTCACTACTCAATGTTCCTCCTAACTTGATGTGGTCCACTCCTCTTAGATATATGGCCCTCCATTCCTTAATTCATGTTGAGGCCTCACAGCAGATCCCTGGTAAACATGGCTGATCAGACCTCACCAATCAGAGTACAGGTCCTTATTGCTCCCAACCAATTTTTAACACAAGTTGAAAGGTTACCACCAAATCCATGCATCTGTAAATTTTGTCAATAATCTCTTCCATCAAGCCTTGTCACACAAAATCAAAATACTGCTGGAAATCTGAAATAAAAACAGAAAGTGCTGGAGAAACTCAATATGTCTGGAAACATGAATGGAGACAGAAATAGAGACAATGCTTCGGGTCCAGGTTGACTCTCCTTTGGAACTGGATAAGCCTCATAATATGACTTCTGTCCATATAGACGGCATTCAAACATTTTCTTATTTGCCTTCTTAACAACCTCCTCAAGAGATTCACTAAGATTTGTCCAGTTCAACTTACATTTGCATTGTGAGCACTGAAATAAAAACATTTTAAAGCGATTCAAATTTCCAGTTCTGAGATGGGTTACCCGACCTGAAACATTAACTCGGATTTCTTTCCACAGATACTGTTTTTGCTTCTGATTTCCAGTATCTGCAGTTATGGAGTCATAGAGTCAAAAAGCACAGAAACAGACCTTTCGGTCCAACCAGTCCATGCCAACATGTTCCCAAACTAAACTTATCCCATCTGCCTGCACTTGGCCCATATCCCTCTAAACATTTCTTATTCACGTACTTATCCAAATGACTTAAATTAGTAACTAAACCTGTATCCACCACTTCCTCTGGCAGTTCATTCCACACATGAACCACTCTCTGCGTTAAAAAAGTTGCCCCTCATGTCCTTTTTAAAACTTACCCCCTCACCTTAAAAATATGCCCCTAGTTTGAATTCCCACCCTCGGGAAAAGACCCTTGTTATTCACCTTATATATGTCCTTAATGATTTTTAAACCTCTGTAAGGTTACCCCTAAACCTCTTACACTCCAAGGAAAAAGGTCCCAGCCTATCCAGCCTCTCCTTAAAACTCAAACCCTCCATTCCTGGCAACATCCTGGGAAATCTCTTCTGAATCCACTCCAATTTAACAATGTCCTTCCTATAACAGATTGACCAGAAATGAACACAGTTTTCCAGTAGAGGGCTCACCAATGTCTTATATAACCTCAATGCATCATCTCAACTCCTATACTCAAAGGACTGAGCAACAAAGGCAAGTGTGCTCAGCGCCTTCTTAACCACCCTGTCCATATGTGACACAAACTTCAAAGAATTATGTACCTGAACTCCTGGGTCACCCTAGACAAATATAGGAATTGCTGGAAAAACTCAGCAGGTCTGGCAGCATCTATGGACAGGAATCAGAGTTAATGTTTGAGTCAAGTGGCCCTTCCTTCTTACTGGGATGTGTTGTTTCTGAGAGTCATGATTTACCTCCATAAACTGCGCGCTTATTGTCAGTCCTGTTAATCTCTCCACCCAGTTCACTTTAGCTAACTCTATTCTCTTCTCATTACAATTCCATTCATTTAGGTTAAACACAATTCTTTCTCATCAACGTTCTCACTTATGAACGAAATATTAAATTCTATCATGTTATGATCACTGATGCCTAAGGGATCTTTTATTCTGAGATAATTTATTGAAGTTGCTTCGTCACGCAACATGAGATCCAAGATAGCCTGCTCCCTAGCTCACTCTATGGCATATTGCTTCAGAAAACTATACCTAACGCACTCCAATAATTAACTGTCATTGTTACCTTTTCCAATTTGATTAACTTAATCAACAGGAAGATTAAAGTCACCAATAATTATTGCTCTATTGTTTTTAAATGCTCCTATCCTCCTCCTGACTTCCCAGCCTCTTACTTTTACAAAAATATTCTGCTTTTCTATTTTTCCAACTGAAGTCATTAGCTTCACACTTCGCCATATCATATCCTGTCTGCCATGTTCTTGTCCACTCACCTAACCTGTTAACATCTTTTTGCAAATAGACTCTGTCTCCTTCCCAAAGCTTAGTTTCCCACCTAAATTTGTACCCACTAAATCAATTACACTCAGATCCCTCATTTCAGTCATTAATGTAGATTGTACTTAGCTGAAAGTCAAGTACAGGTCCTTACGATACACGTCAAGTTACAACTCACCACCAACCTAAAAATTACCGATTCAGTCCCACTCTTCAATTCTGTCTGTTAAGGGATCCTCAATATATGCTAATATGTTATTCCCAATTTTAGGGGCACTGCATTGAACCAGATCAAGCCCCCTCAAAACATATCAAGGAGATGACCTAGACCCTAAATGTATCTTATTTAAAGGTAAGTGTAAGGCACTGTGTTCCAGATGTAATTCAAAATGTCAAGCTATTGGGTTTTATGCAAAACACACTTTACTCTTACACCTCAGTTAAGATAAAAACAAAAAAAGAATAATTGGCCGAACTTTAGCTGTATCAAAATACTTAACAAAATTATATATATATACTGTTCATCAACTGTGCCAATACAGCAGCATTCCATAAACACACTCTTATAAGGGCAAATTCAGCAAAACAGATTTCCTCATTTGCAAAAACAGGAATTGCTGAAAAAGCTTTGCAGGTCTGGCAGCATCTGTAGAGAGAAATCAGAGTTAACCTTTTGCAGTAAGTGACCCTTCCTCAGACTCCCTCACTTGTGATCTCCTCCAGTTTAGGAGAAGGAACGCTGACAGAATGAACTTAGCATCAGAGAGAGAGCTGTGTCTAGCAGCTTCAACCCCAAAATCCCCAATTTCAAAACTGAAAGCAAAAACTGAAACCTTGGCTCCGTGTGAGTTTGAATCTACCCACTCATACTTCTCTTGTCTAAATTTTTTTAAAAATCTATTTATTTTGCTTTCCATGGAGCAGACACTTCAGGTTAACAACACTCTCCTTCAAGAGATACAAAACAGCTACATTGCATGACACTATATCAAATCATTTTTGAAAACTCATCTGCACTGCATCCCCTTTTCTACCTGCTGACTCCAACCTTAAAAAGCTCTAAGATTTGTCAAACATCACTCCTCTTTTTTAAACCATTGTTGACTCTGTCATTCAGAAAACATCCACTACCTGAGATCATGATTGTTAATTTCCATGTCAGACATTAATTAATACACATCAACAGTGAACTTCAGAAATTCTGTTTCAGGGATGTGGGCATCAGCGGCAAAACTGGCATTTATTATTCCGGTCTAAATGCTCTTGAACTGAATGATTTAGTAGGCCATTTCAGAGAGTATTTAAAAGTCAACCACATTACTCTGGATCTGAGCTAAAAGTACAATGGACTAGATAGGATTTGTTTAAATATTCAATGAGAGCTTCATCATTGCCATTCGTTTTCAATTCCAGATTTGATTTATGGGAGGTGATGACCTGACGGGAAAATCGCTGGACCCAGGTAATGTTCTGGTGACAGGGGGTTCAAATTCCACCATGGCAGATGGTGGAATTTGAATTCAGTATAGAAAAAATCTGAAATTAAGAATCTAATGATGACCTTGAATCCATTGTCAATTGTCGGAAAAACATTAATGCCCCTTAAGGATGGAAACTGCCATCCTTATCTGGTCTGTCCTCCATGTGACTCCAGACCCACAGCAATGTGGTTGATTCTTAATTACCCTCTGGGCAATTAGAGATGGGCAATAAATGCAGGCCCAGCCAGCGATGCCTTCATCCAATGAATAAAGAAAAAGAAATTATCTTCACGTGTACCTCAGTGCAGTGAAAAGTTTTGCTTTGCGTGCAATACAGTCAGATCATGTGATACAAAGTGCATTAAGGCAAAGAACAGAGCGAGGAATACAATGCTGCAGCTGCAGAGAAAATGCACAGAGAGAAGGATCAGCATTAAATTTAAAAATTTGAGAGTTAATTCAGGAGGCTAATAACAGCAGAGAAGAAGCTGTTCTTGATTTATGATCCGTGGAATTTGAACTCACATTTTCAGGGAATTAGCCTGATTGCCAGTCTGGCCACTTAGTTGCTGGTCTCGTGACATTACCACCATGTCATAAATCTGCATTGGACAACACGCTTTGACGAGAGTAGTTGTACTTACCACGCAAACAAAGTAATGAAGCACTGCTCAATTAATCTCAGAGGCAGACAATGAGAGACCATTTTGTGAAGCTATTAGTGACTTGGTGCAATCTGACATACTTGGGTTGGCTGCACATCTGCCTCTTTATTGAAGTTGCTTTAACATTTGTACATTAACTGGGGGGGTGAGCGCCGTTAACCTTGCCAGTATATCCACTAGGAAAATCTGGGTCATACATCTGAGGCTGCTTAAATGATGGAGCATGAACTGTTTAATGAGGAAGGATACAATATTTCTGGCGTTTGGAGGCAGGCAGGTTTGTAAAAGAATGTATGTCTCTCAACATCTGTTAAAGTTTGTGTCACTGCGATTAGCCAGCTGGCTGCTTGATCATTTAAAATCATTTAATAATTTGAAAGGCTTAATAATCTATTTACCTTAAGAGGCTTAAATCAATAAACAGAATTAAAATGTGCATGTTAGTGAGGGATAAATCTCGATCCAAAACATAGAAATACATACATGACCCTAATGCACTCTGCCTGATGTTGGGCTGACAACATTTTAAATATTGGAACAATTTTAATGATGAAATGTTAAACAGTGCCATTGCATTATCATTAATGATGAAAAACAGTAACGTGTTCTGGATATGAACTAATGATTAGTTTTAATGAGTGCAATATACATTTTATTTACTTCAAAAAAAATTATTCTTTTGTGTGATATGGATATCAATAGGTAGGCCAACATAGAAACACTGAAAATAAGGTACCATTTGGTCCATCAAGTCCACTCCACCATTCAACATGATCAGGGTCAATCTTCTATCTCAACATCACACTCTCACCCTTTCCCAAACCCCTCGATATCTTCAGGCTCTAGAAATCTACCTTCTTCCATGGAGTCATGGAGTCATACAGTTATACAGTGCAGAAACAAAACCTTCAATGCAACTTGTCCATGCGAACCAGATTTCCTAAATCAATCCAGTCCCATTGCCAGCATTTGGCCCATATCTATTCATATACCCATCCAGATGCCTTTTAAATGCTGTAATTGTACCAATCTCCACCACTTCCTCTGGCAGCTCATTATATACATGCACCACCTTCTACGTGAAAAAGTTACCCCTTAGGTCCCTTTTATATCTTTCCCCTCTCACTTTAACCCTATGTCTTCTTGTTTTGGACTCCCCCACCTGGGGAGAAAAAATACCTTGTCTGTTTACCCTATCCATGCTCCTCATGATTTCATAAACCTCTAGAAGATCACCCCATCAGCCTTCAAATCTTCAGGGAAAACAGCCCCAGTCTATTTAACCTCTCCCTATAGTTTAAACCCTCTAACTGTGGCACTGACCAATAAAAGCAAATGCCTTCCTCACTACCTTATCTACCTGTGACATATTGAACGTATGGGCTTGTGGTGCAATGGTGGTGTATCTGACTGCAGATCAGAAGGTTGTATGTTGAAATCCCATCAGTCTCCTAATGCTTTAAGAAAGTAAGGGATTACTTTGGGAGTGGTGATCATAGTTCTGTGTGTTTTAGAGTAGTCATGGACAAAGAAGAGAGTGGTCCTCAAGGAAGAGTGTTAAATTGGGGAAGACCAACTATACCAAAATTCGGCAGACGCTGGGAACGTGGATTGGGAGCTGCTGTTTGAAGGTAAATCCACATTTGATGCATGGGAGGCTTTCAAAGAGAGTTCGATTAGAGTGCAGGGGAGATATGTTCCCGTGAAAATGAGGGATCGAAATGGCAAGATTAGGGAACCATGTACAACTGGTGAAATTGTGAGACTAGCTAAGAGGAAAAAGGAAGTATACCTAAGGTCTAGGTGACTGAAAACAGACAAAGCTTTGGACTAATATTGGGAATGTAAGACCAATCTAAAATGAGGAGTTAAGAGGGCTAAAAGGGGCCATGAGATATCTTTAGCAAACAGGGTTAAGGAAAGTCCCAAAGACTTTTATTCATATATAAGGAGCAAGAGGGTCACTAGATAAGGGTTGGCCCACTCAAGGACAAAGGAGGAAAGTTATGCGTGAGTCAGAGAAAATAGGTGGGATTGTAAATGAGTACTTTGTGTTGGTATTCACCGAGGAGAGGGACATGGCGCATGTTGAGGTTAGGCATTGATCTTTGATTACTCTAGGTCAAGTCAGCATAAGGACAGAGGAAGTGTTGGGTATTCTAAAAGGCATTCAGATGGATAAGTCTCCAGGTCCAGATGGGATCTATCCCAGGTTACTGAGAAAAGTGAGAGAGGCAACAGCTGGGGCCTTAACAGATTTCTTTGCAGCATCCTTGAACACGGGTATGGCCCTGGAGGAGTGGAGAATTGTTAATGTTGTCCCCTTGTTTAAGAAGGACAGCAGGTATAATCCAGGTAATCATAGACCAGTGAGCCTGACGTCATAGCAGGGAAGCTGCTAGGGAAGATACTAAGGAATAGGATCTATTTGCATTTGGAAGAAAATGGGCTTATCAGTGATAGGCAGCATGGTTTTGTGCAGGGAAAGTCATGTCTTACCAACTTAATAGAATTATTTGAGGAAGTGACAAAGTTGATTGATGAGGGAAGGGCTGTAGATCTCACATACATGGACTTCATTAAGGTGTTATGAAGTCGCATGAGGTCCAGGGTGTACTAGTTAGATGGATAGAGAACTGGCTGGGCAACAGGAGACAGAGAGTAGTAGTGGAAGGGAATTTCTCAAAATGAAGAACTGTGACCAGTGGTGTTCCTCAGGGATCTGTGCTGGGACCATTGTTGTTTGTGCCATACATAAATGATCTGGAGCAAGGGTATAGGTGGTCTGATTAGCACGTTTGCAGATGACACTAAGATTGGTGGAAGAGCTGATAGTAAAGGGTACTGTCAGAGAATACAGCAGAATATAGGTAGATTGGAAAGTTGGGTGGAGAAAAGGCAGATGGAGTTCAATCCAGGCAAATGCGAGGTGATGCGTCTTGGAAGATCCAATTCAAGAGCAAACTATACAGTAAATGGAAAAGTCCTGGCAAAAATCAATATACAGAGACATTTGGGTGTCTAGGTCCATTGTAACCTGAAGATGGCAACTCAGGCTGATAGAGTGGTCAAAAAGGCATACGGCATGCTTTCTTTCATTGAAAGGGGTATTGAGTACAAGAGTTGGCAGGTCATGTTACAGTTGTATAAGACTTTGGTTTGGCTACATTTGGAATACTGCATACAGCCACCACATTATCAAAAGCGTGTGGATGTGTAATTTTACGCTCATTAAAGAGACCAGAGAGGTCACACTCTATTTTACTTTTTGTTCTGAAAATTTGCTTCTCATTGAAGAGTCTGGTCAGTTTCTCCTCGATCACCAGGTTCCTCTGGCCTGGATGCCATTTTTGTCTACATTCATGATTGATATTTAGTTTTTTCCGGTCAGAGGAGGTTCACCAAGATGTTGCCTGTTATGGAGGGCACTAGCTATGAAGAGAGGTTGAGTAGGTTAGGATTATTTTCATTAGAAAGATGGAGGTTGAGAGGGAGCTGATTGAGGTCTACAAGATCATGAGAGGTATAGACAGGATGGATAGCAAGAAGCTTTTTCCAGAGTGGGGGACTCAATTACTAGGGGTCACGAGTTCAAAATGAGAGGGGAAAAGTTTAGGGGAGATATGTGTGGAAAGTCCTTCACATGGAGAGTGGTGGGAGCCTGGAACACATTACCAGTGGAGGTGGTAGAGGTGGGCACAATAGCATCATTTAAGATGTATCTAGACAGATACATGAATGGGCAGGGAGCAGAGGTATAGAGACCCTCAGAAAATAGGTAATAGGTTTTGAAAGACAATCTGGATCGACGCAGAAAGGGCCTGTTCTTGTGCTGTTATTTTCATTGTTCTTTGAAACCTCAACTTCGCGGGGTGGCGCGGTGGCTCAATGGTTAGCATTTCTGCCTGGGTTCAATTCTAGCCTCGGGCAACTCTCTGTGTGGAATTTGCACATTCTCCCCATGTCTGCTTGGGTTTCCTCCCACAGTCCAAAGATGTACAAGTTAGGAGGATTGGCTATGCTAAATTTCCCATAGTGTTCAAAAGTATGTAGGTTAGGTGCATTAATAAGGGGTAAATATCGGATAGGGGGAATTGGTCTGGGTGGGTTACTCTTCGGAGGGTCGATGTGGACCTTTTGGGCTGGATAGCCTGTTATCACTGTGTACGGGTTTTATGACTGACTAGCATGTAGTACTAGGAGTGACCCTAAAATTACTACCTTTGAATTATTAATCTCCAATATACTCTATTGCAAGACCTTGTCCCTCTTTATACCTATGTTGGCGCCAACATGAACCATAACCTTTGACTGTTCTCTTTTCTCTTTCAGAATGTTTTGTAGACACTCAATGACTTGCTTGGCCCTGGGAACAGGAAAGAAATAAACCATCCTGGTGTCACATCTGCAGCTATAGAGACACATATTTGTCCACTTTATTGATTCTCAAGTTTGCCTTATGAAAAGAGATTGAACAGTTTAGGCCTATATTCTCTGGAGCGATCTCCTTGAGGTATCTAAGATGCTAAAGAGGATTGACAAAGACAATGGAGAAAGGATGTTTCCTCATGGGGGGCAATCCAGAACGAGAGGATTAGGATAAGGGGTAGCACATTTAAAACAGGGATGAAGAGAAACAACTTCTCTGTAATCTGTGGAATTCACTACCCCAGAGTACTGTGACTGAGTAAATCTAAGGGTGCAGGAGACAGATGATTAATTAGTTAAGGGGTGAAGTTAAAGGGTTACAGAAAGTGGCAGGAAATGGAGTTGAGGTTGAGATGAGATGAATCAACTCTTGTAAAGAATTAATCAATCCTTGGAAAAGCAGGAATTTATCAGAGATAGGCAGCACAGATCCTGCCTAACTAATTTAATTGAGTTTTTTGAAACAGTGACTAAATATATGGATGAGGGCAGTGCAGTTCATGTTGTTTAGATGGACTTCAGTAAGGTCTTTGAAAAGGTCCTATCTGGAAGGCTGGTCCAAAATGTAAGAGCCCGTGGGATCCAAAGAAAGTTGGCAAACTGGATCCAAAATTGGATTATAAATAGGAGACAACAATAACAGTGGAGTATTGATTTCATAATTGGAAGCTTGTGACCAGTGGTGTACCACTGGATGCAGTGCTGGAACCATTAGTGTTTGTTGTTTAGATTAATGACTTGGATGTGAATATTGGAGGCATTTTTCGTAAGTTTGCAGATGACATGAAAATTGGTGGTATTGTTGATAATGAGTAGGATAGGTTGGCTACAGTCTGATGTTGGAGATAGTGAGGACTGCAGATGCTGGAGAGTCAGAATGGATAAAGAGTGGAGCTGGAAAAAGCACAGCAGGTCAAGCAGCATCAGAGGAGAAGGGGAGTCAATGTTTCAGGTTGGAACCTTTCATTAGGACTGAACAAGCTGTTAAATTGGGCACAGCAATGGCAGATAGACTTTCCTGACAAAAGTGATCTCTGGGAATATTGTTTAGAGTCCATTATTAAGGATGAGATTGCAGAGTACTTAGAAGCACATGGTAAAATAGGGCTGAGTCAGCATGGCTTCATCAAGGGAGGTCATGCCTGACAAATCTGTCAGAATTCCTTGGGGAGATAATGAGCACGTTAGACAAAGGAAAGCCAGTGGATGTGATCTTTATGGATTTCCAGAAAGCCATTAATAATGTGCTGCCCAGGAGACTGTGAAATAAGAACCCATGGTATTAGGGCAAGATGCTGTCATGCATTGAGGATTGGCTGATTAACAGAAAGTAGACAGTGAGGATAGAGGAGTCTTTTTTACAATGGCAGTCTTTGACTAGTAGAGATCAGCAGGGATCAGTGTTAGGACCATAATTATTCATGTTATACATTAATGATTTGGATGAAGGAACTGATGGCATTGTTGCTAAGTTTGCAGATGGATAGATGGAGGGATAGGTAGTCTGGAGGAAGCGGGGAGGCTGCAGAAGGACTTGGATAGGCTAGGAGGGTGGGCAAAGAAGTGGCACATGGAATACAATGTGGGAAAGTGTGACGTTATGCAGTTTGGTAGGAAGAATAGAGGCGTAATCTATTTTCTAAATGGGGAAAGGCTTCAGAAATCTGAAACACAAAGGGACTTAGGAATCCTATAAAGTTAGTAAGCAGGTTCAGTTGGCAGTTAGGAAGGCAAATGCAATGTTAACATGCATTTCAAGAGAGCCAGAGTACAAGAGCAGAGATTCCTGAAGAAGGGCCTGTGCCCGAAACGTCGAATCTCCTGTTCCCTGGATGCTGCCTGACCTGCTGTGCTGTTCCAGCAATAAAGTTTCAACTACAAGAGCAGAGATGTACTGCTCAGATTGTACAAGGCTCTGGACAGACTGCATTTGGAACATTGTGAGCAGTTTTGGGCTCTATATCTAAGGAAGGATGTGTTGGTTTTATAGGGTTTCCAGAGTGGGCTTGCAAGAATGATCCCAGGAATGAGGAGCTTGTCATATGAGGAGCACTTGATGGCTCTAGGTCTGTACACAATGGAGTTTAGAAGGATGAGGGGAATCTGATTGGAACTTACAGAATACTGAGAGGCCTAGATACAGTGACTATGGAGAAATTTTTTCCACTAGTAGAAGAAACTAGAACCTGAGGGCACAGCCTCAGAGTGAAGGGGCAATCCTTGAGAGCTGAGATGAGAAGGAATTTTGTCAGACTCTGTAGAACTCATTGCTGCAGAAGGCTGTGGAGGCCAAATCATTGAGATATTTAAGACAGAAATAGATAGGTTCTTGATGAGTAAGGGGATCAAAGGTGAAGGTAGAAGAATGGAGTTGAGAAACATATTAGTCATGATCAAGTGGTGGATTGATGGGCTGCTATATGGTCTTGTGGTGATGCATTTTGAGAGGTCTAATAAGAGAAGGATATACACAATGAAGGTCGAAGCCTAGGCAGTACTCAAACAAAGGGACCTTGGTGTATAAGTCCAATGATGCCTGAAGGTGTCAGCCCAGGTAGACTGTTTGGTGATGAAGCTATACAGGTTTCATGCCTTCATTAGCCAGGGCATATAATATAGGTGCAAGGAAGTCTTTTCCAACTTTAAAAGGCATTGGTTAGGGGTCATGTGTGCAGTTGTGGTCACCATATTATCACTGGATTGCACTGGAGAGGGTGAAGGGGAGATTCACCAGGATGTAACCTGGGATGAACAGTCTCAGTTATGAGGAGAGAATAATAGGCTGGGCTTGTTTTCCCTGGAACAGAGGAGACTGAATGGAGGATCAAAGTTAACGAGAGGCCCAGACAGAGTGGCAGAGTTCCTCAGAGCTCCCCTTGGCAGATATGCCCAAGACCAGTTTAAGGTGATGAGCAATTGTTTTTGAGGAGATGTGAGAATTCTTTCACTCAGAGGGTGGTAGGACTATGGAAAACACTGCCTGAGAGGGTGGTAAGGGCAAATACCCTTGCACCATTTCAGAAGCATCTAGGTAAGTACTTAAAATGCCAGGGCATAGTAGGTTATGTATCAAGTACTGGTAAATGGGATGAGTGTAGGTTGGTGTTTGCTGGCAAGTATAGGCATGGTGGGCTGAATGGCCTGTTTTTAATGCTGTATGACTCGATGATTCAATGACTACGACTCTATGAGATTTGTCATGATCACATCAATGGCAGAGCAGGTTTGAAGAGCTGAATTGCCTCTTCCTGCTCCTACTTCTTACGTTCTCATGACAAAACCGCCTCCCACTGTTGCTCTCCTACCTTTTTCCTCAACCCTTGCTGTGAAGATAAGTCACCGCTTGCCCATGGACTTGGCTCCCACTGCATTCTCCTGAGAAACCGTCTCCTCCAACAGTATCCCAAAAGGAATCTTGATTAGAGAAATGGGGGGCCCGTGGTGCTTTAACTGTACCTAGGGTAGACAGAGAAAGTCTTTTTCCTAGGATGATGACATCAGCTTGTATGAAAAGGTACAGCTACAAACTGAGAGGTGATAGATTTAAGACAGATGGCAGAGGCAGGTTCTTTACTCAGAGAGTGGTAAGGGCATGGAATGCCCTGCCTGCCAATGTAGTTCACTCAGCCACATTAGGGAGATTTAAACAATCCTTGGATAACCACATGGGTGTACTTGGGATAGTGTAGGGGGATGGGCTTAGATTAGTTCACAGGTTGGTACAACATCGAAGGTGGAAGGGCCTGTTCTGTGCCGTATTGTTCTATGTTCTATACCTGAAGTTGCCCATTGACTTTCTGTAGCGTGACCACCTCACACTAATGTGCTGTCCATAAAGACCTCAGCCTTGTGGAATACTCACAGTGAGCCCAGAGCTACTTCAGATCCAGGAGGTCGATAAACAGTACACCTAATAACACCTCATGAACACGTGGTCACCCTCAACAGGGAATCAGTGCTCACAGTGAAGGTGAACGTGGCCTAGTGGTAATGTCACTGGGTGTGCAATCTGGCAACTCAGACCGATGTTCTGATGTGCACATTCAAATGCTACCCTGTCAAACTAATAAACCTTTAATGGAAATTTGGTCTCACACCTTTAAAAGAGGTCGGGTGGGCAGCATTTTGGACCCAATTGATAACTCACTGCCAGTGATTAAGAAAAGATAAAGTGATACACTGGGAAATAAGCCACCTTTACCTGGTCTATCTTCTACGTGACTCCAGACCTTCAACAATGGGCTTGACTCTTAATTGGGAGAAAGTGAGGACTGCAGAAGCTGGAGAGTCAGAGTCGAAAAGTGTATTACTGGAAAAGCACAGCAGGTCAAGCAGCATCCGAGGAGCAGGAGCATTGGTGTTTTGGGCATTAGCCCTTCATCAGCAATGTTTGCCTTATGAAATGTCTGAGCAAACCACTTTATGCAAATGAATTGAGTGGCACAGTGGTTAGCACTGCTGCCTCAAAGCACCAGGGACATCGGTTCAATTCTAGCCTTCGGTGTTTGTCTCTGTGGAGTTAGCACATTCTCCCCGTGACTGCATGGGCTTCCTCTGAGTATTCCAGTTTCCTCCCAAAGTCCAAAGATGTGCAGGGTAGGTGTATTGGCCATGCTAAGTTGTCCATAGAGTCCAGGGATGTGGGTTAACCATGTGAATTGCAGGGTTACAGGGATGGGGTGGGTGTGATGCCCTTTGAAAGCCGGTAAGGGCCAAATGGCCTGCTTTTTCATTGTAAGGATTCTTTGACTTTGGATTCATCCAACATTACATGGGGGCATTCCACCTCTGAGCTGCCAGCAGCATTTTTTGCCCATCCCTAACTGCCCTTGGGAATGTGGTCCAACATCTGGCAATATATTGAGTGCTCTGTCCCTTTATATAACTGGGTAACTTGCTTGGGGCATTTGTGAAGAGTCAGCCACATTTCTGTGGGCCTGGAATCACGTCTAGGCCAGATCAAGTAAGGCTGGCATATTTACTTCCCCAAGGTGAGGCAGGAGGGATTTCAATGACAATTGCTGGTAATTTCATACAAACAGATTTGATCAATGAATTGATTCCTTAATTTATTAAATTTGAACTCTTTTAGGTGCCTGCCAGGGTGGAATTTGTATCCATGAAAATTAACCTGGATCTCTGGATTAAGAAGCCAGTGACATTACAACAGCAGCTCTGTTAAAAAAATAAACTACTCCTTCCATGAAGGATATGATTAATCATCCCTCAGGAATACATTACTGGAAACATTAGGCCAATGTTTGATTGCTCCTTAAACCCCCACTCTTAATTTCTTATTCTTTCAAGGCAAGACCAGCAATTATTGTTGTTCCACTGAATGGCTTGCTAGGTCAGGCAAGAGGGCAGTTAAGAGTGAACGACATAGTAATACATCTGTATTAGTATTATAATCAGAATTAGAATTCCTACAGTGTGGAAACAGGCCCTTCAGCCCAGTAAGTCCACACTGACCCTCTAAAGAGTAACCCACCCAGACCCATTCTCCTATTACTCTACATTTCCCCCTGACTAATGCACCTAACCTACACATCCCTGAACACTATGGGCAATTTAGCATGGCCAACTCACCTGACCTGCACATCTTTAGACTGTGGGAGGAAACCAGAGCACCCAGAGAATACCCATGCAGACACAGGGAGAATGTGCAAACTATACACAGACAGTCGCCCAGGGTTGGAATCGAACCTGGATCCCTGGCGCTGTGAGGCAGCCATGCTAACCACTGAGCCACCATGCCACCCCACAGTTGTGGTAAGGATGGCAGATTGCTACCATGGTGGGATTTGAACTCACATCCCTATAACACTTGTTTTGGTGTTACTGGCCCAGGGACATTACCGCCATGACAAGGTTACTCCCATTCAGTTTTATCATGGGCTGATTTTTATCTTAATTCCATTTAACCACCAAGGTTTGAATGTCTGAATACATTGTGATTGCATTTATTTTTCAACTTAGATCTCAAATTTGTGGCATGTAGTTTTGGTCCATGCATATGAGGGGCTTTACTGATTAACTTGGTTAGAGATTTTTAAAAAACCTGCAGATGCTGGATTCTAAGGTAGACAAGCAGGAGGCTGGAAGATCACAGCAAGCCAGGCAGAATCAGGAGGTGGAGAAGTCAATGTTTCCAGTGTAACCCTTCCTCAGGACCTAAAACGTTGGTTTCTCCACCTCCTGATGCTGCCTGGCCTGCTGTGTTCTTCCAGGCAAAAGTGAGGACTGCAGATGCTGGAAACCAGAGTTTAGATTAGAGTGGTGCTGGGAAAGCACAGCAGGTCAGGCAGCATTCGAGGAGCAGGAAAATCGATGTTTCAGGCAAAAACCCCTCATCAGGATTAGAAGCAGGAAGCCTCCAGGGTAGAGAGATAAATGGGGGGCGGGGGGGGGTAGCTACCTTCTCTCCAGCCCCACCCCCACCCACCCCCATTTATCTTTCCACCCTGCAGGCTTCCTGCTTCTGCTATGTTCTTCCAGCCTCCTGCCTGTCTACCTTATTGATTAACGTTTTAGTATTTCAGGAGACATGATGCTCTTTTTTAAACTAGATGAGAGAGACAGGAAGAGACAGCTCTTGGTATAGTAATGGGCATTTGTTTGTATTGTGAGAGTTCTATTACCAAAGAAAGGAAATATTGAAAAGCATTAACTTGCTCTCAGTTCGGATGAATAAGGAATTATTCTTTTTTCTGTCTTGGGGAAAAAACAAGATGGCAGCAGTGTAGGACCCCTGAGCTGGGGCTCATCTGGTCCCATTGCTTTTCTTTTTTTTAAATGTTTTTCTTTTTTCTTTTCCTTTACTTACCGTTTGTCATGGTGGTGGCAGCAAATGGACCCAGCACAGACTCAAGTGAGGCGTTAACTTACAGAGAGTAGTTGTTGAAGGGAGTTTCTCGAAATGGAGAAAGGTGACCAGTGGTGTTCCACAGGGGTCAGTGTTGGTGCCACTGTTGTTTGTGATATACATAAATGATCTGGAAGAGGGCACAGTAAGCTTGCAGATGACACGAAGATTGGTGGAGTAGCAGAAGGCATAGGGGACTGTCAAAGAATACAGGAGAATATAGATAGACTGGAGAGTTGGGTGGAGAAGTGGCAGATGGGGTTCAATCCGGGCAAATGTAAGGTGATGCATTTTGGGAAGTCTAATTCTAGAGTGAACTAGACAGTAAACGGAAGAATCTTGGGAAAAGTTGATGAGCAGAGAGATCTGGGAATGCAGGTCCATTGTACCCTGAAGGTGGCTGCACAGGTGGATAGAGGATAGAGGTGGTCAGGAAGGCATATGGTATGCTTACCTTCATCAGATGGGGTATTGAGTATAACAGCTGGCAGGTCATGTTAAAATTGCACAAGACTTTGGTTCGGCCGCATTCAGAATACCGTGTACAGTTCTGGTCACCACATTACCAAAAGGATGTGGACGCTTTGGAGATGGTGCAGAGAAGGTTTACGAGGATGTTGCCTGGTAT
>NC_057750.1:14033159-14074861 GCF_004010195.1 Chiloscyllium plagiosum
CTGATTGAGGTCTACAAAATCATTAAGGGTATAGACAAGGTGGATAGACATAAGCTTTTTCCCAGGGTGAGGGATTCAAGAAAGAGAGGTCACGTGTACAAGGTGAGAGGTGAAAAGTTTAATAGGGACACAAACGGCAAGTACTTTACACAGAGGGTGGTAAGTGCATGGGAACGCGTTGCCAGCAGAGGTAGTAGAGGCAGGCATGGCAGATTCATTTAAGATGCATCTGGACAGATGCATGAGTAGATGGGGAGCAGAGAGATACAGATCCTTAGGAATTGGGCGATTTGGATCAGCGTGCATGGGAACGCGTTGCCAGCAGAGGTAGTAGAGGCAGGCATGGCAGATTCATTTAAGATGCATCTGGAGCAGAGAGATACAGATCCTTAGGAATTGGGCGATTTGGATCAGCTCAAGCTTGGAGGGCCAAAGGGCCTGTTCCTGGGCTGTAAATTTTCTTTGTTCTTTGTTCTTAATTTTCCTGGATGAGGATGGGACCTGGCATCGGGATCAGTGGCTGCTACATTGGCAGAGGTGACATCGGTGAGGAAGGCCCAGAAGCAAAAAATGGCACCTGAGGATTGGTAGCTTCATCTCATTGGTGGGTCTGGTGCAGGCAGCAGTCGAGCAGTGGCTGAATGGTGTCATAGCAACATCGAGGTGGGCCCAGCAGCGAGTGATGCAGCTCTGACACTGGTGGTTCCAGTGCAGGCGGTCCTGAGGCGATCGATGGTGCCTGGAGAGTGTCGCCTTTGACATTAAGCCAAGGATATTATTAAATTAGAGAGGGTTCAGAAAGCTGTACCATGTTGTTGCTGGGAATGGAGGATTTGAGTTACATAGAACATAGAAGAATACAGCGCAGTACAGGCCCTTCGGCCCTCGATGTTGCGCCGATCCAAGCCCACCTAACCTACACTAGCCCACTATCCTCCATATGCCTATCCAGTGCCCGCTTAAATGCCCATAATGAGGGAGAGTCCACCACTGCTACTGGCAGGGCATTCCATGAACTCACGACTCGCTGAGTAAAGAACCTACCCCTAACATCTGTCCTATACCTACCCCCCCTTAATTTAAAGCTATGCCCCCTTGTAATAGCTGACTCCATACGAGGAAAAAGATTCTCACTGTCGACCCTATCTAAACCCCTAATCATCTTATACACCTCTATCAAGTCACCCCTAAACCTTCTTTTCTCCAATGAAAACAACCCCAAGTGCCTCAGCCTTTCCTCATACGATCTTTCTACCATACCAGGCAACATCCAGACAAAATAGACTAGGTAAGCTGGGACTTTTTTTCACTGGGGCATAGGAGTTTGAGGGGTGACCTTATTGAGGTTTATAAATTCATGAGGGGCATAGATAAGGTGAATACCTTTTCCCTGGGGAGGGGGAGTTCAAAACTAGTGGACATATTTTTAAGGTGAGAGGAGAAAGTTTTATAAAGGACAGAAGGGGCAACCATTTTACACAGAGAATGATTCATGTATGGAATGAACTGCTGGAGAAAGTGATGGATGCAGTTACAGTAACAATATTTTAAAAACATTTGGATATGTTCATGAATAGGAAAGGTTTGGAAGAGTATGGGCTAAACACAGGCAAGTGGGACTAGTTTAATTTGGGAACATGTTGGTCTGTTCCCATGCTGTATGACTCTATGACGATACGACTCTGTGTATTAGAGAAGGGAACAGTCTCTGATATTTGAGTAAAATGATAGCGTTTGGATCGATGGATATTATTCTGCTATACATTTTTAAATCTTTTATATTGTGTGATGTGCAAATAGTTTAGTTTATTCTATTTTATCCTCATTTCCTTTGCATAATAAACTTCTATTTTGTTGTTAAAATCAGGTCTGTGTCATTGCATTCAACAAGTCTCACATTTTAGTGAAAGACCACATTGACAAGTTTATAAAAAACAAATATGCATGATCTATCAAGCCAGATTTCAGTCTAGAATCTGATTTATCAACAACTTACTAACAATATTTGCTTGAGAAAAACATTTCAATCATTGTTTTGACACTTAGAGCTGACCCTCAGTTTGAACTATTTTGTTGAGGGGATGTGGTGGGGGTGTGTCTTAGAGTTCCAGATTTCCATTTCCCTTTTTGGTGAACAGTGTTTGTCAACACTCATTCTCATTTTAAAGTGATGCCCAATTTTCTGGTGGCTCTCCCCAATTATTTTTGACACCCCAATAATGTCAACTCTTCGGTTTGCAGGCCCAAGAAATATGAGTTTAATTTGGACAATTAATGCTCACGACTATAACTCCTTAACAGCCTTTTTGTATTCTTTGCAAAACAGATTCACACAGGCTTGTCACAAACACGCCAAGTTTGTATAGTTTTGGTCTTGAATAATGAAACCTTGCTGTTTGGTTTTCATCCAGTTAGGGGCAATATTTCCAAGTGTACTCATCTTGCTGAAAAGACAAGTGCTATAACAAATGAATGTAGCACCTTTACAAAGTAATACAAACAGTTAGAATAACAACATAAAGTCATCGAGTCATACAGCACGGAAACCGACCCTGCGGTCCATCTCGTCCATGCTGATCAGACATCAAAAATTAATCTAGTCTCATTTGCCAGCATATCTCTCTAAATCCTTCATATTCATATGCCCATCCAGATACCCCTTAAATGTTGTAATTGTACCAGCCTCCACCACCTCCTCTGGCAGCTCGTTCCATACACGCATCAGCCTCTGCGTGAAAAAGTTGCCCCTCAGGTCTCTAAAATCTTTCCCCTCTCACCTTAAAAGACATTTGGATATGTTCATGAGTAGGAAATGATTGAAAAGAATATGGGCTAAACGCAGGCAAGTGGGACTAGTTTGGTTTGGGAAGATGTTCAGTGCAGACTCGTTAGAGTTGCCCTCTAGTTTTGGATTCCCCTACCCTGGGAGAAAGACCTTTGTTATTCACTCTATTCATCCCCCTCATGATTTTATTAACCTCTATAAGGTCACGCCTCAGCCTCTGACGCTCAAACCCTCTACTCCTGGGAACATCCATGTAAATATTTTCTCAACCCTTTCAAGTTTAACATCTTTTCTATTGCAGGAGGTCCAGGAGTGTACAGAGTTTTTCAAACGTGGCCTAACCAATGTCCTCTTAACTTACCCTTATATTGGACCTTTAACATAATAAAATTCCCCTGACCCAACACAGGAACATTATAAACCAAAGTATGAAGTAGGCTTCAAGAACTGTCTTAAAGAAAGACTGTGACATCCAGGCAGATAGTGAGGTAAAGGAAGATAACGAGGTAGGGGAAGGTAGTGAAATAGAGGAAGCTGGGGAGATAGAGGAAGATGATGAAATAGACAAAGATAGTGAGAAGAGGCAGGTAGTGAATTAGAGGGATGTGGTTAGATTGAGGAAGATAGTGAGGTAGAGAAAAATAGTAAGGTAATGGATGATAATGAAATAGAGGAAAGTAGTGGAGGAAGATGGTGAAATAGAGGAAGGTAATGAATAAGAGAAAGATAGGGAGGAAAAGGAAGATAGCGAGTCAGAGTGATATAAGGTGGATTCTCAGTGCTTGTGACCCTAGGCAAGTAAAGGCAGGGCCACAAATGGACCATTAAAGCTTACCAGATCACAAGGGCTGCTCTCGCTCTCATTAGAGAGAGAAAGATGACTGGTGGTGGTTTAACCTGAGGTTAAGAAGGAGAGTCCTTCATGGTAACGTCAGCCTGTTTGATCATTTATATTGCAGCTAATCTAGTTTAATTAAAATTATTAAATCAAAAAGCAGAACTTCAAAGATTATTACCTGAGCCCTATGCAAATTTGCATAGGACACATGAAATTAGATGCGTACAGGGCTCAAAGACGGGTGTGGAGGATGTGGGTTCCAAGGTTCTGATTACCTTAACCCTAAATCTGTTGAAACTTTTCTTAAAGACATTGATTGCCTGGGTGATCTGCAAATCTCCAACATTTTCAAGTTTACTGAACATGGGTAAAACGACAAGAAAGTTAAAAATGAAGACAAATTTTCCTGTCAAAGGGCAGATGCAGGGACAATAGATTGACCAGTCTCTTGATATGCCATTTTTAGATTAGTTCATGGGATGTGGGTGTCGCTGACTGGGCCCAGCAGCTGTTGCTTGTCCCTAGATGCCCCTTGAGAAGGTGAGGTGAGCTGCTTTCTTGAGTCACCATAGTCTGTGTGCGGTAGGTAGGGACAAAGTTCCGTGGGTTTGATCCAGCCACACTAAAGGAATGGTGATATACTTCCAAGTCAGAGGTGGCATGGAGCAGAACTCCAAGAGTCAAGAAAAACTGTAACAAATTGCACAAAATAACAGTGTGATAAAGAAAAAGATTGCAGGAACATTGACCCAAGCAAAAATTTAATTAAGATAAAATACATTTAGCGCCAGTGGTCTGTATTATCTTCCTTCCCTGAGACTTATCGTTCCTTGCGTGTGAAATTTAAAAAGATCCAGCCGTTACTCATGTGTAAGGAACAGCCAACATCGAAAATGCATTTGGTAACACTGTCTGAATTTCAAAAGAACTGGAACAGCAGGAGACTGCAAGAGCCAGCAACTTCTTTTAATATAATAGCATCTTCTCGCCAAACACATGTAAGACAAACTGTGCGGTGATTCAAGGACTGCAATGGAAAAAGAAAGGCAAACTTCTTATTGCGGCTAGTAAAAGTTTCCTTGTTTCAACATGCAAATTCGCGATGGCTTTCAGCTTCTCTTTCGGTAAAGCAATCTCTGACAAAACGTCACCAGAAACAACTCAAGACCCTCAATGTGACAGTGCTACAAGGGTAGCAGTTCTGTAAATTTAATCCTGTGATTTGAGCATTCCCAGCCAGGCCAGCAATTATTGCCCACCCATAATTGGCCGAGAAAACGTGTTGTTGAACCACCGTGATGTTGATTTGATTTCACTTATTTATTGTCACGTGTATCTTGTTGCAAGATACTCTCTGGTACCATCTTAAAAACAGGGAAATAAATCCAAAACATCGACTCTAAAGGCAGAAAAATTATGAAATAAAGAAAGTGTCTAACTTTACAGTCCTTCTTGTTACGGGTAGGGCTTATACAATTAATATTAGGGCCTTGGGCAGTGTGGATAAAGAGTGGAACCGGAAAAAGCACAGCAGGTCAAGCAGAATCAGAGGAGCGGGAGAGTCAATGTTCAAGGTCAGAACCTTCCATCAAACTCAAACTCTCTCTGACACTGACACTATGAGTTCATGCTGTTGGGCCCACTTGAGTCTGTGCTGCGGGGCCTCTTTGAGTCTGTGCTGCGGGGCCTCTTCGAGTCCATGCTGCTGGGCCTACTCGAGACTGTGCTGCTGGGCCTACTTGACTCTGTGCTGCTGGGCCTACTTGAGCACACACTGCTGGGCCTACTTGAGTCTGCGCTGCTGGACCGACTCAAGTCTGTGCTGCTGGGCCTACTTGAGCCCACACTGCTGGGCCTACTTGAGTCTGCGCTGCTGAACCTACTCAAGTCTGTCCTGCTGGGCCTACGCAAGTCCATGCTACTGGGCCTACTCAAGACTGCGCTGCTGGGCCTACTTGAGCCCGCAAAGCTGAACCTACTTGACTGCACGCTGCTAGGCCTAATCAAGTCCACGCTGCTTGGCGTAATCAACTCTGCACTGCTGGGCCTACTTGATTCTGCACTGCTAACCCTACTCGAGTTCACATTGCTAGGCCTGCATGAGTCTGCACTGCTGAGCCTACCCAAGACTGCGCTGCTGGGCCTACTCGAGACTGCACTGTTGGGCCTACCAGAGCCTGCGCTGCTGGGCCTACTCGAGTCCACGCTGCTGGGTTCACTTGCCACCGCCAATGCCATCACTGTGATCAAGCTCTTCACCAAGAGGTAAGTAAAATCAAATAGAAGATAAAATGAATGAGAGAAGAGAAAAAAAAAGAAACAATAAGAAAAGCGGACAGAGTGGATGAGCCCAGGACTCAGAAGACCTACTCCGCCACCATCTTACCAGATGTGTTTAGGATGTAGGGATTCCCTCAGTGGTGTCAAGGAGGGAATTCGAGGACTGTAGCACAACCATGATACTATAGTCCCAAGAAAGCAAGGTCTGTGGTTTGGAGATGAACTTTCAAATGGCAGTATTTTGATAGTAAGGTCGTAAGGTTAGAAAGTGCTCTCTATGCATCTTTGGTGATTTGCTGTCTTGCATTTTGCATGCATCATTATCTAAGTCCTTCTGTAACCTCCCTGCTTCCTCAACACGACCTGACTCTCCACCTACCTTTGTGTCATCTGCAAACTTGGCAACAATGCCCTCATTTTACCCAACGATCTGAATGAAGATCTACTGAGAGGCCTGGTGGTCCATCGATGGAACTCATTGCTGCAGAAGACTGTGGAGGCCAAGTCATTAAATGTCTTTAAGACAGAGAAAAATGGTTAAAGGCTCAAGGATTACAGGGAGAAGACAGGAGAATGGAGTTAAGTGTATCAGCCATGCTTAAATGGTGGAGCTGACTCGATGGGCCAAATGGCCTAATTCTGCTACTATGTCTTATGGTCTGTCACTGTGTGCAATGGTGGAGGGAATTAATGTTGAAGCTGGTGATGATGTGCCAATCAAGCCATCTGCTTTGTCCAAAATGGTGTTGAGCATCTTGAGTGTTGTTGGAGCTGACTTCATTCAAGAAATTGGAGAGTGCTCCTTAATATTCTAGACTTGTGCCTTGTAGATGATGGAAAGGGTTTGGAGAGACAGGAGGTGATTACATTTTCACAGAATTCCCAACTTCTAATTAACTCTTGTAGCTACTGTATTTAAATAGTGAGTTCAGTTTCTTTTCTAGTCAATGGTAACCTCCAGGATGTTGATAACACAGGGTGGATGGGGATGGAATTCAGTGATGTCACTGAATGTCAAGGAGCCCTCTCTCATTAGAGGGCGAGTCATTGTCTGACACTTCTGTAGCATAAATGTGATTAGCCACTTGTCGCCCCAAACCTATTGTTGTCCAGGTCTTACTGAATTTAGACATTGACTGCTTCAGTATCTGAGAAGTCACAAATGCTGAACATCGTGCCATCATCAGAAAACAATCCCATTTCTGAGCTAATGATAGAGGAAAGGTCATTGAAGAAGCTGCTAAAGATGTTTAGACCTACAATCTCAGATACTTCTGTAGTAATATCTTGGGACTGAGATGATTGATCTCCAATAACCACAGCTCCCTTTATCTGTGCTCTATGTGACTCCAGCCAGCAGAGGATTTCTCCCATGGTTCTCATTGGTTTCAGTATTGAAAGCTAAGACTCCTTGATTTCACATTTGATCAAACACTGCCTTCATATCAGGGTTGTTACTCATACCTTATTTCTTTAACTTTTAGTTGAGATCACGAGATCAGGAGCTCAGTGGTCCTGGCGGAACCTAACCTAAGCAAGAGCGAGCAGGTTATTACTGAGCGTCATATCACTGCTTGTGGCACCTTCAATGATTTTCCTGGTGATTGAGAGCAGATTGATGGGGTGGTGATTAGCCAGACTGGATTTGCCCTTCTTTTGGTGTACAGGACACACTGGGCAACTTTTCACATTGGCAGGTTGTTGTGGTTGTACTGGAACAGCTTTAGCGAGGGCCACAGAAGGTTCTGGAACACAAGTCTTCATTAGTACTGCTGAATGTTGTCAGGGCCCAAAGCCAGGATTCATGCCTTCAGCCACTCAAGTGAATCGGACTCAAGCTGAGGAATTCGCACAACTGGCTCCTGGTTATTGGGAAACAACAGCTCAGTTTCAAATAACAGAACTTCAATAATATGGCCACATTTCATTCCAAAGCTGTCTGTGTAAGTACATCATGGGAATCAAGATTCAAACCCAGATATTAATGGCACAACACAATGAAATAAAAACTGTAAAACAACTTGGATACTGTTCCATGTCATGTGGCACACCTTCATTAAACTTCAAAGCAATAGTACATACTCATAAGGAGACTGGTTGCTTAGGGTCCCATCCCAGGTGACGAGTTCATTAACAGTTCTCGTGGTATGTCTCCTGCAGCACCGAACAATCTGGCCTGTCCTGGCTGCAGTGTTGCGTTGTTTATAAGGACTTTTCTGAAATCCCTTCTCTTACTTTGAGTGTCCAATACCAAGTAGCATCTGGACTTTGCCTGGCTAATTGACTTTCAAGTTCATTACTGTCCTGTCCGAAGCCATAAGCAGATGTATAGGTCCTGCGTTTCTTTTGAGGCTCTCCTTGAACAGACACAGTCTAGAGTGTTATTTCCAACTCCCTTAACTCTTTCAATGCTGGAGTGAAGAAGGAGACATCTTTATAGTCACAGGAATAATGAACTACAGAACGCTCACAGCTCCAGCATCATTTTGGAAATAACATTGCAGACTTTTGGCAAAACTCTGTGGATTTTCTTGTCCTTCTTGTTCTCATTACCCACAATGCAAGGGAATGAGGTTATTACTGAGCGTCATATCACTGCTGGTGGCACCTTCAATGATTTTCCTGGTGATTGAGAGCAGATTGATGGGGTGGTGATTAGCCAGACTGGATTTGCCCTTCTTTTGGTGTACAGGACACACTGGGCAACTTTTCACATTGGCGGGTTGTTGTGGTTGTACCGGTGTGAGAGGGGTAAGGTTAGCATATGGGTGAAGGGGTAGAGAGGCAGATGGATGAAGGTGTTGGGGTGAAATATAGGTGGCAGTGATATGGTGGCCTGCAGGTAAGGGAGTTAGAGTGAAAGATGGGTAGCAAGGATAGGATGGCATGTGGGCGAGGGGGTAGCATGCCATGTGGGTGAGAGGATAGGGCGGTTTGTCAGTGAGGCTGGTAAGGTAGCAGGCCAATGAGAGAGTAAAGTTGGAGAGGAGTCAGGTCAAAATCAGGTCAGGTCAGGGAGAGTCCAATCAAACTGGAGGGAAATTAGATAGTGAGCTTGGGTTCACTGGATGCAGAGTCAGCTAATGACATGGGGTCAGGTTGAAATCAGGGGACTCAGAGTGTTGGGGGAGGGGAGGGAGATAGAGGAGGGTGGAGGGGGCTGTGATAGTCTAATGGTCACCTATGAGTTAGAGTAGACTTTATCTTCCTGGCCAACTCTTCACAAAAGTGAGTTTGAACCCTCCGAAATCTCTGACTCAAATCAAGAGGGTTTGATTTAAGGCTTGCTCGCTGGGTCTGGATGGGTTGCTCTTCAGAGAGTCAGTGTGGATTTGTTGGGCTGAAGGGCCTGTTTCCACACTGTAAACCTCCAGGTTAAATTTCATGGGTAGTCAGTGCACTGGGACTGTGCAGTGCTCCTATAGTTCATTTTCCAGGTACATCACTGTCCTCCAACTGGAAAATCTGGGACATTATTATCATTATATTGTGCACAGTATAGGAAGAGACCATTCATCCCAATGGGTCCACACTGGTGTTTCTGTTCCACATTGTCCTCCCCACCATTTGCTCTATTAGTGTATGGTTACTTTCCTTTCTTGTTCATGTGATTATCTAGTTGATATTAAAATGTATTTATGCTGTTCCCCCTCAACTATTCTATATAGTAGCACATTCCACCTTTTGAGAAGCCTATCAGTATTATCAGGAAAGAGATTGGGATTCAGTTTTCCATCTTTCATAGCTTTGATTTTTTCAACAACGATGGCCCTCAGCACGTAAAGGATGATGTCAAGTCACCAGCAGGCATTTGACTGAGCACAACAATAAACGTTGCATTAGACAACAATGTAGTCAGTCTTAGTGAACAGAGGAGTCAGGATAATTCAGGCACTTGCAAGGTAGCTCCTCACCACACATCAGAAATCTCAATGCATCAGCAGCACACTGAGCATCACCATGAATATACCACACGTTCTGAAAACCTTGGCAAGGAGCATCCAACCATCTCTAACTGCCCTTGAACTGAGTGGCTCACTCGAACCTTTTCAGAGGGCAGTTGAGAGTCAACCACATTGCCCTGGGTCAGCAGTCCCACGTAGGCCTGACCAGGTAAGGATGGCAGTTTCCACCCCTAAAGAACAATAATGGGTTTTTAATAAGAAACACTGATAATGTCTATGCTCCCATTACTGAGGTAGCTTTCAATTCCAGATTTATTTATTAACTGGATTTAAATGCCCCCAGCTACTGTTGTGGGATTTGAACCTATGCCTCCAAAGTATACGACTGGATTGCTCATCCAGTGACACTGCTGTAGAGAAAGGCTTTAATGATAAGTACATAAGTCTCAGAGGTAAGCTGTAATGTAACTGTTACTTCAGTAGACAGGACTCTGCTAGAAGGTTGGAACTAGCACAGCTCAGAGCCGGGAACACTGCTGTGTAATAAGACCATAAGACCATAAGACATAGGAGCGGAAGTAAGGCCATTCGGCCCATCGAGTCAACTCTGCCATTCAATCATGACTGATGAGCATTTCAACTCCATTTACCCACATTCTCCCCGTAGCCCTTAATTCCTTCCGGATTAATCTTTCGGATCATATTGTTAATAACGTTGTTTAAAGTAAATCAAGGACATCAGTCTGAGCTGAAGTACAGATGAACCCACACTAAAACATTAAAAATCACACAACACCCCCAGGTTATAGTCCAACAGGTTTAATTGGAAGCACTAGCTTTCGGAGCGACGCTCCTTCATCAGGTGGTTGTGGAGTATAAGATCGTAAGACACAGAATTTACAGCAAAAGTTTACAGTGTGATGCAACTGAATTGAAAAAGACCTGAATTGTTTGTTAAGTTTCTCATCTTTTAGAATGACGATGTTAGGATGAAGATGAGAGACTTAAGAAACAATCTTCAGGCTTCTATCCCAACATTTCTGGTGTCTGACCAACATTACCTCGAAGGTAACCTAGTTCTCCCCTTTTCAGCCATGCTACAGCCATCTTATTCCAATGAATTCATAGAACTGCTCCAAACTCAAAGTCAAGTAAAAAATACAATCCCTTTCTCTCCCTCAAAGCTGTGGTTATTTCCCTTAAACTTAAAAAACCCAATAAACATTCCTGCATAAAATAAGCCCTCATCCTAGAAATGAGTTTTTTTTAGATTAGATTATTTACAGTGTGGAAACAGGCCCTTCGGCCCAACAAGTTCACACCGACCCTCCAAAGAGCAACCCACCCAGACCCATTCCCATACATTTACCCCTTCACCAAACACTACGGGCAATTTAGCGTGGCCAATTCGCCTAACCTGCACATTTTTGGACTGTGGGAGGAAATCGGAGCACCCGGACGAAACCCACGCAGACACGGGGAGAATGTGCAAACTCCACACAGACAGTTGCCCTGAGGCGGGAATTGAACCTGGGTCTCTGGCGCTGTGAGGTATCAATGCTAACCACTGTGCAACCATGCCAGCCATTGGCTAAATATTTTTTTTTACTGTTTCTAAAGCAATGATATCTCCTTTTCAAGTATAGAGACCAGAGATGCTCTCGCCAATGCAGCTACTGTAACATGTCTCCACTTTTACATTCCATTCTCTTTGCAATACATGGCAATATTCCATTTGCCTTCCTTATCTCTTGTAGCATCTGCATACTAACTTTAGTGCTTCATACTTCAGAACATCCAGATTCCTCTGTACCACCAGGTTTTGTAATGACTGTCCATTGAAATAATTTGCTCCTTTCCTATCCTTCCTGCCAAAGTGGATGAGTTCACTTTTCCCACCTTATATTCCACTCTGTCACCCTTTCCCCCACTCACTCTATCCTTTTGCAGACTCTCTAGCTCTGTTTGACAACTCACTTTCCAGCCTCACTGGGTGTCATTGGCAAAGTTAGCTTCCATACATTCCTACATCCAAGTCATCAATCCAATATATTACAAACTAAGGCCCCAGCACTGATACCTAGTTATAGCTTGCCAACCTGAAAAACAGCTGTTTATCCTTACTCTCTGCTTCAAGTTAATTAAATAATCCTTTGCCCATGCTCAAACAAAAACTGGAGAAACCCTTAGAAATAGAAAATGCTGGAGAAACTCAGCAGGTCTGGCAGCATCTATAGAGAGAAAACCAGAGTTCACCTTTTGAGTCTAGTAACCCTGAGTTCTGTTTCTCTGGCACTTTCTGATTTAGTCTCAGATTTCCAACATCCACCGTTCATTGCTTTTATCATTTATCCATGCTAATCTGTTACATCC
This sequence comes from Chiloscyllium plagiosum, assembly GCF_004010195.1. Taxonomy (NCBI): domain Eukaryota; kingdom Metazoa; phylum Chordata; class Chondrichthyes; order Orectolobiformes; family Hemiscylliidae; genus Chiloscyllium; species Chiloscyllium plagiosum. The sequence goes on from NC_057750.1 coordinate 14,045,341, forward strand.
AAGACCATGGGACCTTCTCTTGTTTTTCAGATTTGAAATGGAAATCATATGTCTTTTGGAAATCCAAGTACATCAACCGACAAGTTCCAAATCTATCCTAAATGTCACATGCATCAAAAGTACAAATTATTTCAACACGATTTTTCTTTGAGAATGGATTTTCAGATTGCCTTTTCTGATCATATTAAGATCTTTGAAATATCCTGCTCTAATCTCCTTAAGAAGAGATCCTCACATTTCCCTGTGATAGATGTTAGGCCACTTGGCTTATGGTTCCCTGCTTCCTGCATCCTTCCCTCATGAATGAAGGAGTTGCTTTTGCCACTTTCCAATCCTCTTCCTGAATCTAAGGAATGCTGCAAGATATAACCAATGCATATACACTTTTACTGCCACTTCCTGTAAGATTCTAAGATCTAAATTGTCTGGGACATCAGCCTATAGGTCAACAGACATCCTAGCTACTTTTCCCTGGAAATGATGATGGTTTTCAGGTAATCCCTCCATATCACCACTTCATATTCAATTACAACAATTACCTTCATTTATATAGCTTCTTTATTGCAATGAAATGTCCCAAGGCAGCTCAGGGGGATGCAATAGCAAATGAAGTATGGCATTGAGTCAGATAACAGGATCCGTAAGGTCAGATAGAGTCACAGAGACATAGAGATGTGCAGCATGGAAACCGACCCTTCCGTCCACCTTGTCCATGCCGACCAGATATCCCAACCCAATCTAGTCTCACCTGTCAGCAACCGACCCATATCCCTCCAAACCCTTCCTATTCATATACCCATCCAGATGCTTTTTAAATGTTGCAATCGTACCAGTCTCCATCACATCCTCGGGCAGCTCATTCCATACACGTACCACCCTCTTTTAAATCTTTAAAAGAGGTTACCCCTCTTTTAAATCTTTCCCCTCTCACCCTAAACCTATGCCCTCTAGTACTGCACTCCCCCACCAAAGGGAAAAGACTTTGTCTATTTACCCTATCGATGCTCCTCATGATTTTACAAACCTCTATAAGGTCACCCCTCAGACTCCGACGCTCCAGGGAAAACAGCCCCAGCCTGTTCAGCCTCTCCCTATAGCTCAAGTCCTCCAACCCTGGCAACATCCTTGTAAATCTTTTCTGAATCCTTTCAATTTCACAACATCCTTCTGATAGATAGGAGACCAGAACCAAAATCTTGGTCAAAGAGGTAGATTTGAGGAGTGTCTCAAAGGAGGTAAGTGAGGTCAAGAGGCAGTGAGGTGGAGGATGTGATTAATGAAGGGTAGTCCTTTCACCAGGAGAAACCTTCACACATTAGTGCCACATTGGTTCCCATTCCAACAAACAAAACAGCCATGTCAAGAGAATTAAACAGAGTAAAAATCACCATCACAGTTAGTTTTTGGCTACCAACTGGGAAAAGAAGGAAGAAAAATATTCAGTGTTTAAATACTGATTATTATGCCCTCAGCCTTCTAACCCTCCTGAGTAGAGCTTTATCAAATGTTTATTAAAATTTCAGGTAAACAAGATCCGCTTGACTACTCTTGTCAAGCAATACATTACCCAACAATTCCCAGTAACATGAGCCATGTTATGTTCATTGACTGGTGGGTTCTAAGTAAATGAAAGGACATGGGGATCATGTGGAAATGTGGAAGTAATGACAATTTTAATCATTGCAAACGGATCAGCTATAATCTTATTGAATGGAGGAGCAGACCCAAGGGGTCGCATGATCTCTTTCTGATCCTCTCTTGGATACTCATGTACATGTCATAGAGTCATAGAGATGTACAGCATGGAAACAGACCCTTCGGTCCAACCCGTCCATGCTGACCAGATATCCCAATCCAATCTAGTCCCACCCATATGGTATGTCTCTTTTATTTGATTGGTGGAACAGGTTCAAAGTTAAACAGCAGACTCTTGCCCCTATTTGTTAAGTCCTATTCCTTTGAATCTTGCTGCCTTTTCAATTAACTTTCTTTACAAAAGCGATGGACAAAAGCCTTGTCAGCAACATCCACATCCCATGACTGAAATTAAACAAGTGGGAATTCCCGACGATAGTAAGAGCAGGTGAATTATAATGCTGAGTCGTTCTCTATTTTAACAGTGAAAGCTCACTGCTTCTCAAACCTCTTAAACTTCTGTAACTTCCAAACGTAGTCCCTTGGTAGTGTCACCAGAACGATAGCCAGATCCTCAAAGCTTATACTTGTCAGGACAGGTGCAAAAATGGTAGAGTTCAAAGGAAGCAACAAATTCACTGCATGAGTGAAAAAGACTGAGTTGGCAAACCAAAGGAGGGGAACTTGCAGGGGTGGTGTCCTCATGTAGCCACTTCTCTTGTCCTTCCAGGTGGAGGTGGTTATGGGTTTGGAAGGTGCTGTCTTTGGTGAATTTCTGCAGTGCATCTTGTAGATGCTATTAAGCGTCAGTGATGGAGGGAGTTGATGCTTGTGGATGTGGGTCAATCAAACTGTCTGCTTTATCCAAATGGTGTTGAGCCCCTTCAGTATTGTGGGAGCTTCACTCATCCAGGCAAATGGGAAGTGTTCCCTCATACTTCTGACTTGTGCCTTGGTAGCAGGCTCTGGGCAGTTGTGAGGTGAGTAACTCATTGCTGTTTGGATTTCATTGAATCCCTACAGCGCGGAAGCAGGCCATTCAGCCCATCGAGTTCACACCAACGTTCTGAAGAGCATCACAGTCTATCCTGTAATCCTGCATTTCCCATGGCTAATCCACCTTCCATGCATGTCCCTAGACACATGGGCAGTTTAGGAGAAAGTGAGGACTGCAGATGCTGGAGATCAGAGTCGAGAGTGTGGGCAGGTCAGGCAGCATCCGAGGAGCAGGAGAATCGAAGTTTCGGGCAAAAGTCCTTCATCAGGAATTGGGCAGTTTCGCTTGCCCAATCCATCTAAACTGCACATCTTTGGAATGTAGGAAGAAACTGGAGCACCCGGAGGAAACTCACACAGACATGGGGAGAACATATAAACTCCACACAGACAGTCATCAAAGGGTGGAATCCAACCCAGGTCCCTGGTGCTGAGAGGCAACAGCGAGAACCCAACATAATGCCCCTTGTAGTCACCCTATCTTCCACTACACTGCTGAGGGAGTGCTGCACTGTTGGATGTAAGGCTAAACTGTGTCCAACACCCGTCACCTCAAACTCTTATGTCCTTGCAATTGAATGCAAATTTAGCAAGGGACTATTTTGGAGTTGAGGAGTATATTCTCCGGACAATATTTATCACTGAAATGACATCATTAAAACAGATTGGTCATTATCACTTTGTTGATTGTGTGAATGTGCTGTGCACAAATTGGTTGTTGTATTTTTCAACGTGACAAAAATGACCACACTTCAAAGCGGCTACATTGGCTGTAAAGCACCCTGAGGTTGCAGAATGCTCTTTACACATGTCAATCTTTCCCTCATTGTTATCAGAATCCTTACCTTTCCTCTCTTGACAATCACTTCAAATATCTTCACCAAAATTTTCTCTCTTTTATTTCTGGAATCTGCCTCACTTTCCATGATCAATGCTTTGAACCAAAGCTCAAATGGAATTATTCTCAGTTTGTTTAGATTCCTTTTATTTCACTTCACCTTGAATTGCAGGAATATTTAATCATAAGCTGCAGATCTTGTCACGCAGGTATAAAACAGTCGTGAAACATTCTGATATAGAATTGTATCTGACACGATGAAACTTCTGGGCAGTAACATGTTGGAAAGTAAGTACCTTGTTTTTGTCACATTTGAGTTCATTGTTAGCGCTTCAAATCCTTATTTATTTAAAAAGGGTCACATGTGTTTGCTATTGAAGAAGAGTGTAATGCTTGATATGAAAAGAGATTGAAACAATAAACCTCATTGTAATGGAAGCGGGCGTCTGCCAAAAGGGGTTGCCGGTGAGCACACAAGTGATACCTCAGATTTCAGACTTATTCAGCTGCATCATGTTAGCACCTTGTTTATTTTATAATGAACATCTGCCGGAGCATTCCACCGCCACTGGATCATTGGGATTTCCTCCTCAGATCACGGGCCCCAATTTTAATTCCCCCCATCTGGTGGAAATCAGGTGGTGCGTAGTCAAAATAATGGGAGCGGTAATGACCTGGAAACAGGATTGGTGGAAATAGAGATGATGACTGTTTTCAGAAAGAAAATTGGCTGGGCACTTAAGGGAAATTACATGGCTGTGGAGAATGGGACTGACAGATTGCATGGACCTGATGGGCTGAATGGCTTCCATCTCCTCCTCAAAGGACGAATGCATGGTGAGATGGTAGGGGGGGAGCCCTCACCTGCCAGATGGAGAGCTGGCAAATTACTTGCACTGTCTCTTCTGAGGAAAACCCACTGAATCGTATGCCCTTACCTGATCCAGACTCCAGGGGGCAGAAGTTGTGCCCAGAGAGAACAGCTAGCCAATCAGGGGCTGGCAGCTCTTACACTCATTATTGACATGGAGTTGTCAGTAGCTGCTGCTCATTGGATGAGCAACCTCAGGAACCCCGGGGGGGGATCTTGCGGTCAAATTAATTGATATGTAAGGGGAGGGGTTTCTCAGATATCTCCCCAAACATTTGATGTTTTTAGCCTTACAAACTATATCTGACTTCTTCTTTCAAACATTCAATGTTTTGGCCTCAACCACTTTCTGTAGCAGAGAATTCCATAGGCTTCCCACTCTTTGGGTGAAGACATCTTTCCTCAACTCAGTCCTAAATGGTCTATCCCAGACCCTTAAACTGTGACCCTAGGTTCAGGACTCTCTGGTCATCAGAAACATCCTCCCTACCTTTACCCAGCCTGGTCTTGTTAGAATTGTTTAGATTTCTATAAGAGACCCTTTTTTCTTCAAAGCTCCAGTGAGTATAGTCTTAACCAATTCAATCTCTCTTCATATGTCAGTTGTGCAATCCCAGAAATTGCAAGCAAAGGAATGGGTGTGGCCCCCATTCCCCTGCCCAATGACCAGACCCTCAATCAGGTACTGGTATCTTTAATTGAGGGGAAACCCCCAAACCCCCTTAATTTGAGGTGACAAGTAGAGTAGCAGTTGTCATGCATAACACATAGGTCTCTGGCTGGTAGGGCCTCAATTGATGCTGGAAAATCTCTTGCATATTGATCATTCTGAACCCAAAAGTAAGTAAATGTGTTTTAATGTTTTTCTCTCTCTCTCTCTTGTTGTAAACCCATTCTCATTCGCACTCCAAAAGGCTGGTTTGAAATCATAGTTTCTGAATGACTGAACTTGTTGATTTTTGAAAACATCTTTCATAAGAGACCCAACACCCATATACCACTTGTTTGAAACCCAAACACTGAAAAAAATGATATATATATATAAATCAAACACCTTTCATCACCTCATTCCAGCAGCAGCCAGGAGGTGGTCAATATTAGGTACACCATATCCTGCTTGTTTTTCTTCCAACCTTGCCATCTTAAGCAACAGAAGATTCCTCTCTAAGGGCGGAATATTGTAGGGCTCTCGTAGACATATGCTATGGTGAAATTTCAACTGAACTGGGTGAGAACTCTGGTGAGGCCTATCTTGACATCACATTGTCTTTTATGTTTTTGACAAGCAACGTGGTGAGTTTCTCACTAGGCACTGTCAAGTTGTCAATTGGCGGGTTATAGTTGTTAAGTGCCCTGTTAATGCCACAAGATAGCTCATTAATGTTTATCTTTTCATCTTACAAAACGCACCAAAGACGGTAAGCTTTGAGAAATCTCAACAGGTAAATCAGGGTGGGTACATGACCATAGGGAGAGGCTGAATACTCTGGGATTTCTTTCCCTGGAATGTTGGAGGCTGAGGGGGTGACCTTATAGAGGCTTATAAAATAATGAGGGGCATGGATCAGGTGAATAGCCAAGGTCTTTGTTGTCAAGGGAGGGGGCCAGGGGGGTTTAAAACAATAGGGCATAGGTTTAAGGTGAGAGGGGAATGATTTAAAATGACCTGAGGGACAACATTTTCATGCAGAAGGTGGTGTGTGTATGGAATGAGCTGCCAAAGGAAGTGGTGGAGGCTGGTACAATTACAACATTTAAAAGGCTTCCGGATGTGTATATGAATAGAAAGGTTAGAGGGATATGGGCCAAGTGCTAGCAAATGGGACTTGGGATGTTTGGTCACAATGGATAAGTTGGACCAAAGGATCTGTTTCCTTGCTCTATGGTACTATGAACATTAGCTCTCCACTTGCTCCAACAATCACCCATATTGCTATCAACATCTCAGGGCTTGGTCCAGGGGTACATGCTACGTACACACTCAAAATCTACGCACATTTGCATCAATGTGTGATTAGCTCAGTGCTTAAAAGTTGGCAGTTAAAGAAGGGCTTATGCCCGAAACGTCGATTCTCCTGTTCCCTGGATGCTGCCTGACCTGCTGCGCTTTTCCAGCAACACATTTCCAGTCAATGTGTGATTAGCTCAGTGCTTAAAAGTTGGCAGTTAAGTAGGGCATGTTCTTACCTTGAACCACCATTGCTCGATGCCTTGTAAACCCTCATGCTACATCTCAATCCACTTACAGGATGCTTCTGCACCTCAATACTGTGGACTGTACTGGCAACAAACATTGCAACAAACACTGTTGCCCTCAGCAGCACTCGCCCATCACATAGACTGGACTAGTTGCACCTCTGGGCTCATAGTTCACTCTCATTTTTTATTCATTCACAGAATATTGGTGTCCCTGGCTAGGCCAGCATTTATTGCATATCACTAATTGCCCAGAGAGCAGTTGAAAGTCAACTACATTGCTATGGGTCTGGAGACACATGTAGGCCAGACCAGGTGAGGATAGCTGATTTCCTTCCCTAAAGGGCATTTCTGAAAATCGATGATGGCTTCATAGTCATCAGTAGATACTTAACTCTAGATTTTTAAAAAATTGAATTCACATTTCACCATCTGCTCTGGGGGGATTCAAACCTGGGTCCCCAGAACCTTTGCTGAGTTTCTAGATTGACAGTCTAATGATATTACCACTTGGTCTTTGCCTCTCCATTGCACTCATATATATATTTTGCAAGTACCTCTACAAATTTTATGAATAAAATATGTACTGAATACATATTTTATTCATGAAATTTGTAAAAATACTTTCAAAAAGATTTCACACTGGACATTATAGAGCGTGCAATGATATTCACCCTTTTCCACACAGTTTATTGCCGTTTGATTTGCCTTATTACAATTACAATATGTGTGATGTTTAATATATTCATTTGACATCAAGCTTACATCTCGATGATACGACACATTTTCTAGCCCCTCCCCACACAACGGTTGAAAGGGTTTTCACCAACTTACCTTTGAGTAGGTTCCCCAAGTCCTGGACCTTGAGATGTCCTTGTCCCTATTCTCTGCAGGGTCTGGTCAGACGCACATAAAATCAGACCAATAACTGCTGCTGAAGGGCGATCAATTCTTGGTGAACATGGAAAATTCAAACAGGAATAGGCCATTCGCTCCCTCGAGCCTGGTCCACCATTCAACTGAACCACGGCTGATCTTCTCCCTCAGCATCACTGTTTGCACACTCACTGGGTTTCCCTCAATATCTTTACAATCTCGAAATCTCTAAATTTCTATCTTGAACATACTTAACGACTGATCCTCCACAACTGTCTAGGGTGGAAACCTCCAAAGCCTCATCACCTTCTGAATGAAGAGATTTCTCCTCATCCCCATGCTCACCCCTTGTTTAAAAAAGTCATTCCCTGGTTTGGCTTCCAGCGCAGAAAGCTGTTTGTAGCTGAATGCTGGACCTCTGATAGATGCTGACATTGAAGAGGAATCATGAATCAAGGTAAGACAAGGTATCGAGCAGCGGTGGTTCAAGGTAAGAACATGTCCTACTTAACTGCAGATTTTTAAGCACTGAGCTAATCACACATTGATGCTTTTCAATAACTAAGTCTGCCATTGAAAGAATTGGAGAATGATTACATGCAACATTAAAGAGGCTAATTATTGATTGGAAATATCAGCACCATCCCAAGGAGATGCCTTGTAGCATTGATGTGGAGAAGTGGCAGATGGACAATCGATATTCCTATTAGCATAGTTCTGTGCTGACAAGTAGCCCCATACAACTGACAACAGTTAGAGCACTGAGACTACTGTGTTGCCAGGGGACCAGAGGCCAGGGCATTAATGCAGGGGGATCAGGGTTTATTATAGACATCAGAAGCAAGATATCATAGAGTCATAGAGTCACATAGTGCAGAAACAGACTCTTTGGTCCATACAGTCCATGCCGAGCATAGTCCCAAACTAAACTAGTCTCACCTTCCTGCTCTTGGCCCATATCCCTCCAAACCTTTGCCATTCATGTACTTAACTAAGTGTCCTTTAAACAAAAGAGAGAAAGAGAAGTGCAACACAGGAACAGGTCCTTCGGCCCTCCAAACCAATCACCATGCCCGAACTAAATTAAAAAACAAACCATCTGTCCTTATTCAGTCCGTATCCCTGTATCCCCCCCCCCCCCCCCCCCCCAGTCACGTAACCAGATTCTAGATGCCTGTTCAATGTCACAAATGTGCCTGCTTTCCACCTCTCCTGACATTGCATTCCAGGCTTCTACCACTCTCTGCATAAACAAACTTCCCTTGTACATCTCCCTTAAACATTCCCCCCCCCCACCTTGAAATTGCAACTTCAACCCTGGGAAAAAGCCTCTGACTATCTACCTTCTCAATGCCTCTTATAATTTTGTAGACTTCTATCAGTGCACCTCTCAGCCGCCATCTTTCCAGTGAAAACAAACCTCATCTTTTTAACCTTTCCTCATGCTCAATGCTCTTGAGATCAGGCAACTCTCTCCAAAGCTTCCATGTTTGGGGTGGCATGGTGACTCAGTGGTCAGCACTGCTGCCTCACAGTGCAAGGGACCCAGGTTCAATTCCCGCCTCGGGCAACTGTCTGTGTGGAGTTTGTACATTCTCCCCGTGTCTGCGTGGGTTTCCTCCGGGGTGCTCTGGTTTCCTCCCACAGTCCAAAGATGTGCAGGTCAGGTGAATTGGCCATGATAAATTGCCCATAGTGTTGGGTGCGTTAGTCGGGGTAAATGTAGGGGAATGGGTCTGGGTGGGTTGCTCTTCGGAGGATCGGTGTGGACTTGTTGGGCCGAAGGGCCAGTTTCCACACTGTAGGGAATCTAATCTAATCTAATCTAAAAAAATCCTTCTGGTAATGTGGCAACCAAAACTGCACACATTATTCCAAATGCAGCCTAACAAGGGTTTTATGTAGCTGCAACATGGCATGCCAATTCTTGTGCTCCATGCTCTGGCTGATTAAGGCAAGTATGCCACATGCCTTCTTAATCACCTTGGCCACCTGTGTTGCCACTTTTAGGGAACTGTAGATCTGAACACCTAGATCTGTCTGTATGTTACTGTTCCTAAGGGTTCTACCATTTACAGCATAATTCACACCTAAATTTGATTCTCCAAAATGCATCACCTCACATTCGTTTGGATTAGACTCCATCTGCCACTTCTGTGCCCAGGTCGCCAATCTATCTATATCCTGTTGTATCCTTTCACAATCGTTAGCCCTATCCGCAACTCCACCAATCTTTGTGTCATCTGCAAACTTACTAAACAGCCCACCCACATTTTCCTCCAGATCATTTATATATACTATAAACAACAGAGGACCTAAGACTGTGGAACACCATTAGTTGCTGCTCTCCATTCTGAAAAACATCCTTCTACCACCTTTGTCTTCTATGACCAAACCAGTTTTGTATCCATTTAGCCAGTCCACCATGGATCCCATGTGATTTTAGCTTTTGTACCAATTTGCCATGTGGGACTTCATCCAAAGCCTTACGCAAGTCCATACAAACTACATCCACAGCCCTTCCCTCATCAATTATCTTTGTCACCTCCTCAAACATTTCAATCAGGTTGGTGAGACATGACTTTCCCCATATAAAACCATGCTACCTGTCACTAACTAGTCCATATTTTTCCAAATGTGCATTTATCTTGTTCCTCAGTATCTTTTCCAAAAGCTTCCCAATCATAGATGTCAACCTCATCACCTGTAATCTCCTGGACTATCCCTACTTCCTTTCTTAAACAAGGAAACAGCAGTGGCTTATCTCTAGTTCTCTGGAACCTCACCTGTGGTCAAAGAGAACGTGAAGATATCTGCTAATAGCCTAGCTATTTCGTCCCTTGCCTGTCACAGTAATCTGGGTTAGATCCCATCTGGCCCTGAGGACTTGTCTACCTTAATGCAATTTAGGATACCCAAAACCTTTCTCCTTCAATGTTTTGCCATTCTCCAGAAGATTCACACATTCATCCCTGACCTCAACATCAGTCATGTCCACCTCCTTGGTGAATACTGATACAAAATACTCATTAAGGATGTCTCCCATTTCCTGTGGCTCCATGCTTAACCTCCCGCCTTTACACTTGGGTGGGCCAACTCTTTCCCTTGCTACCCTCTTTCTTCTAATATATGCATCAAAAGCCTTGGGACTCTCCTTGACTCTGTTTGCTAAAGATGTCTCATGGCCCCTCCTAATGAATTGAATTGAATTTATTGTCATGTGTATCGAGGCACAGTGAAAAGCAGGTAGATCACAGAGTTAAGTAGCATAGATAAGTAAATAATAGGTAAACAGCGGCAAAAACAAAAACACAGGTACAGGCGAATGTTAAGAGTTTGTGAGTCCATTCAGTATTCTAACAGCAGTGGGGTAGAAACTGTTTCAAAACTGGCAGGTGTGTGTGTTCAGGCTTCTGTACCTTCTCCCCACTGGTAGATGTTGTAGAAAAACATTGCCAGGGTGGGATGGATCTTTGAGAATGCTGGCGGCCTTTCCTTGACAGCGGGCCTAGTAGATGGATTCTAGAGATGGGAGGTTGGCCTTTGTGATTGTCCAGGCCGAGTTCACCACTCACTTTAATCTTCTCCAACTGGTAAATTTGCCTTACCAGGTAGTGATACATCCAGATAGAATGCTCTAGATGGCACACCTATATTCTGTGTTTACATTCCTTCCTAATTTCTCTCCAATCCCCAAGGGTTGTCAGTTTGTAGCTGCCTGGACGTATCATATGCTTCCTTTTTCCTTTTGACTCAGCTTACAATTTCCCTTGTCATCCATTGTAATTGTGCACACATCCACCACTTCCTTAGGAAGTTCATTCCAATGGGAACCATTCTACATGTAAAAATTTGCCCCTCATGCCTTTTCTTAAATCTGTCTCCTCTCACCTTAAAAATATGCCCTCTCATCTTGAAATCCCCAACCCACAGAATAGACACTTGCCATTCACCTTAACTGCGCACATCATGATTTTATAAACCTTTATAAGGTTACCTCTCAACCTCCAGTGCTCCAGTGAAAAAGGTCTCAACCTATCCAGCCTTTCTTCATAACTCAAGCCTACCATATCTGGCAACATCCTGGTAAATCTCTTCTGAGCCCCATCTAGCTTAATAATATCCTTCCTGAAACTAGGCAACTAGAACTGGACATGGTACTCCACCACAGCTGTATATCACAGTCTGTCTAGTTCCTCTTTTGGTGAATTAATGGTAGGATAGTGGACTTTCTTCATTAAGAAAGTTACGTGGACAGTGAAGATTGACCTGTGACACTACACCATATTCCAGGAGGACGTTAAAGGCCTAGAGAAAGGGAGACAATGGGATGGTGAGTTTAACGTGAGGGTCTCCACACCTCGGATGAGGGTTGAGGTTCAAGAAGCCGGCAACATTGGCCAGAGTGGGCTGTTAGCGTCACTCTGTACTGCAAGCTACCCATCCAGCTAACTGAGCTAACTGACTTGCTCCATTAGCATATTATACTGCAATGGAAACAGCTCCACATGACTGAATATCTCCCCAGAGCCGAAGACCTCTCCTTGATGCTACCAGCTTCGAACAATCAAGAATCTGACAACCTGGGTGCCGCATATTTAATTTGCAAAGTACATTACATTCCTTTCAGTTACATGTAAATGAGACATAATTACCTCCTCAACCAACTCAAATGGCTCTTGTCACTTCCATGTGGCATTCTGCCTCCCAAACACCAGCATAAGCAGATTTTTAATCAGAAAGGGAATCAAGAATTTTGGGAAAAAAGCAGGGAAGTGGGGTTCAGAATGATCAGATCAGCAGACTCGATGGGCTGAATGGTCTGCTTCTGCTCCTATGTCATGTGGTTTTGTAAAGCAGCTCAAGTTTCTGAAACTCACACCTCCAAGTAATTCAATCCCTATGACTCCCTCCCTACTTCTGCACATTTCATTAAATTCCACCTCATGTTTTAGAGCAATGATCTTTCATCAGAACTAGAAGGAAATAGGTCAGAGGGTTAACAGGTTTTGAACAGGTTCAGAAAGAGACTGGATGAGATAAAGGAAGAAAATAACAAAAGGGAAGTTCTGTCAAAGGTAGGAAAAGTGATCAATTGACAAAGGAACCAAGGGAATGCAGAGTTAGATCAGCCATGATCTTGGGCTTGAGAAGCCTACTGTTGTCCTTTATATGAACAATATCCAGGCTTGGGATGAGAAGTGATAAGTAAATAAATGCCTCTTATCAATGACCATCTTTGATAAGAAAGCATCTAATTATTGGCTTTCCAAGCAAGAGCTTATCATAGAAAGTGGAGAAAGAGGCCATTTGGCCCATCATGAATGCACTGAATCATCAAGGAGCATCCCACACACACCCACCTCCTCACGTTTACTATGGCTAATCCAGTAGATACCTGCACATCCTTGGACACTACTGGGCAATTTAGCATGGCCAATACACCTAACCTGCCTGGCCTGCTGTGTTTTTCCAGCACCACATTTTTCAACTATAACTTGGTGTTGTGTGACTTCTGACTTTACCATAGAAGGCACTGATGTAAAGTAATCCTAAAGTCACGACATATTCAAGGGACAAAAGGAGAAGAAATAATTACAATGATTATCACAGGAAAAGAAACAATACAAGGAAAACTAATGGGCCTAAAGACCGATAAGTCTCCTGGACTTGATGGGATGTGTCCTAGTATATTAAAGGAAGTTGCTCCAGAGATTCTCGGAAAGTCCCAGAGGATTGGAAAACTGCCAATGTAGCAACTTTATTTAAAATGGCAAGGAGAAAAAAAGTGTTGCCTGTAGGCCAGTTAGCTTTATGTCATTATTGAGAGAATGTTAGAGTCTATTATGAAGAATGCAATAGCAGAATATTTGGAAATGCACAATATAATGAAGCAGACTTGGACTTGCTTGATGAAGGGGAAATCATGCCTGACAAATTTATAGTAATTTAGATTAGATTAGATTCATTAAAGTGTAGAAACAGGCCCTTCGGTCCAACAAGTCCACACCGACCCTCCGAAGAGCAACCCACCCAGACCCATTCACCTACATTCATCCCTGACTAATGCACCTAACACTACGGGCAATTTAGCATGGCCAATTCACCTAACCTGCACACCTTTGGACTGTGGGAGGAAACTGAATCGCCTGGAGGAAACCCACGCAGACATAGGGAGAATGTGCAAACTGCACACAGACAGTTGCCCGAAGCAGGAATTGAACCCGGGTCCCTGGCAGCAGTAAGGCAACAGCGCTAACCACTGAGCCACTTTGAGGATGGAACAAGCAGGATAGATAAAGGGGAAGCAGTGGATCTGATATATTTGGATTTTCAGAAGAGGTCTGCTAAGGTATCACTCATTAGGTTACTTAATAAGATAAGAGCCCATGGATGGAGGTAATATATTAACATGGGTAGAGGATTGGCTAACCAATAAAAGACAGAGAGTTGGGATGAGGTGGGCATTTTCAGGATGGCAATCAAATTGCCACAGGGATCAGTGCTGGGACCACAATTATTTACACTACTATTAATGACTTGGATGACGAAACTGAATGTACTATAGCCAAGTTTGTGGATGGCACAAAAATAGATGGGAAAACAAGTGGTAAGGAGGACACAAAGAGTTTGCACAGGGATACAGACAGGTTAAGCAAGTGGGCAAAAACTCGGAATATTACGAGGAAAAATGTGAAGTTATGCATTTAGACAGGAAGACTAGAAGAGCTGAATATCACTTAAATCAATAAATTCTGAAGAAAGCCTCAAAACAGAAGGATGTTGGAGGTCATGTCCATGAATCACAAAAACTAGCATCCAATTTCAACAGGAAATAGCAAAGATGAATGCAATGTTGGCCTTTATTTCAAAGGGAATGAAATATTAAAAGTAGGGAGGTTTTGCTAAAACTACACAAGGCACTAGTCAGCTCATAGCTGGAATGCTGTGGACAGCTTTGGTCCCCTTATCTAAGCAGTCTAGAAGAGTTCACTAGGCTGGTACTAGGGAGGGACTGTCTTGTGAGGAGATGATAAGTTGGGTCTGTACTCAATGGAGTTTAGAAGAATAAGAGGCGATCTTACTGAACTGTAGAAAATTCTTAGAGAGTTTGACAGGGTGGATGAGGGAATGTTGTTTCCCCTTGTGGGACAGTCTATGACCAAAGGGCATAATTTCAGAATAAGGGGTCAAACATTGAAGGCAGAAATGAGGATGAATTTCTTCTCCCAAAGGGCAGTGAATCTGAGGAATTCTTTACCCTCTACAGAGGGCTGTAGAGGTTGGGTTGCTAAGTATATTCAAGCTGAAAATGTGTTGCTGGAAAAGCGCAGCAGGTCAGGCAGCATTCAGGGAACAGGAGAATCGACGTTTCGGGCATAAGCCCTTCTTCAGGAAAACAAGTGGAGCATCTGCAGACCTCACTTTCTCCTCAAGTATATTCAAGGCTGAGTTCAAAAGATTTTTAATTCCCAGTAAGGGGCTATGGCAAAAAAGGCAGGAAAATCCAGTTGAGAATTATCAGATCAGCCATGACCTAATTGAATGGAGGAGCAGATGCGATGGGCTGAATGGTCCACTTCTGCTTCTGTCTCTTATGATCTTATGCTCCTACCCCCTACAAACCCCTTCTCTGTCTGCCATCAACTACTCTCTGATTAAAGACACACACACACAGAAACACACACGCGCACACAGACACACACACAGATGCACACACACAAGTACACACAGACAGACACACACGCACACGCACAATCACACACACTAAAGTGAAAGGGACTGCAAAAACTAAAAAAAATCAAAGTTATAAAAATATTACTGATTTTGATAAATAATCACAAACATTAAGAGCTGATGTTAACATGAGACAAGTCAGATCGGAGAATGAAACCTGGCTTGATAGATCATATTTCTGCAGTTAATTACCATGGAAATTATTCATTGAAACATATTCACATGAGCTGCAAATGTTCTTTAACTACTGAATATAAGTTTCTTATAACGAAGAGGGAATAAATAAACGAAGCTACCAAATACAATTAGAAAGGTTATGACAAACAGCAAAATGAAGGCTCAACCTGTTTCCTGACTCTATCTATTACACAGACTCAATCGCAGAGAAATATCCCCACTTGCTCAGCTTCTGGAGTCTTAACTGACTTTCACAAGTTTCTTCTTTCTAAAACTGTAAAGACAGCCTGATGATTCCACTGGCATGAAACTCTCACAAAACTGACAGTTGAAACTGTCTCAGTTCAAACAATTCTCCTGGCTTGGCAGCTTCACAAACTGGAAACTATTTTTTTTGAGGTGATTCCCTGAACTGACTTGATTGTCTTGCGAGGAGAGACTGTTCTACCTTTTGAACTGAGACAAAGTTTTGAACCTTTTGTTCTGACATCAAAATTAAACTAAATTGCTTTCATGTGTTTACTCTGCCTATCATAAATCTAACAGAATAAACTATGGCATTTGCAAGGCAATCATATAGAGGTTTATAAAATCATGAGGGGCATGGATAGGGTAAATAGACAAGGTCTTTTCCCTGGGGTGGTGGAGTCCAGAACTAGAGGGTTTAGGATGATAGGGGAAAGACTTAAAAGGGACCTAAGGGGCAACTTCTTCACGCAAAGTGGGGTGCATATATGGAATGAGCTGCCAGAGGAAGTGGTGGAGGCTGGTACAATTACAACATTTAAAAGGCATCTGGATGGGTATATGAATAGGAATGGTTGAGAGGGATATGGGCCAAGTGCTGGCAAATGAGAACTAGATTAATTTAGGATATCTGGTCAGCATGGACGAGTTGGATTGAAGGGTCTGTTTCCATGCTGTACATCTCTATTTGAATTCATATACCTTCTTAAAAATGACACATTTTCACTCATAGGAGAGACAATGGCCTGTGGTATTATGGCTCGAATGTTAATCTCGAGATCCAAATTTGAGTCCTGTCCTGACAGATGGTAGAATTTGAATTCAATAAAAATGTCAAAACAAGAGTCTAAGGATGGCCATGAATCTATTGTTGATTATCAGAACAAAAACCATCTGGTTGACTAATCATCTTTAGGGAAGAAAATTGCTACCCTTATCTGGTCAGGCCTACATGTGACTCCAGACCCACAGCAATATGATTAACTCTTAACTGTCCTCTGAGATGCCTCATCTTCCACCTAGGAACACTTCAACCCCATGGCATCAATGTGGACTTCACCAGTTTCCTCATTTCCCCTTTGCCCATCTTACCCCAGTTCCAACCTTCCAGCTCAGCACTATCTCCATGACTTGTCCTACCTGCCAATCTCCCTTCCCACCTATCCGCTCTAACTTCCCCTTTGACCGCTGTGCTTTTCCAGCACCACTCTGATCTAAACTCTGGTTTTCAGCATCTGCAATCCTCACTTTTGCCCTGTCCTCTGAGATGGGCAGTAAATGCTGGCCTAGACAACAATATACTTATCGCATGAATGAAAAGAAAAACTCAAAAATACCTTTCTGACTTATTTTTAAACTAACCAAAATCTAGCTGCCTCTATTTTAAATTCAAATCCCAAATTATTACATATTAAATAACATATATCATGTTCACCCCTTGACCAACTTTCCAATCAATTAATGACCATCTCACCTGATCCAGCTACTCTCTCCACCATACATGGCTGTCCATTGAGAAGAGATTTATTAAGATGTACAAAATTATAAAACGTTTAAATAAGGTAGGGAAAGCAATGCTATTCCCAACAGCTGATGGTGCAAGGATTAGATTCAGGGAGGATGTGGGGAACAGATCATTTTACATATTTTCTAATCTTTTGATTTGATTTGGTTTGATTTATTGTAGCCACATGTACCTGAGTACAGTGAAAAGCTTTGTTTTGTGAGCAGTATAGGCAGATCATAGCAAACTAAAGACATACAAATCCTAGCGTGCTTAGACAAAGAGGCATACAAGGTTACAAGTGCACAGGAGGAGAAGAAAGCAAGATCAACATTAAGAAGATCGACATTATTTGAAGTCAGAGAGGTTCATTCAGCAATCTAATAACAGGAGGGAAGAAGTTGTTCTTGAATCTGTTGGTACAAGATTCTGTGCCTTCTGCCTGGTGGAAGAGGTTTGAAAAGAGAATTACTGAACTGAAATGGCTTTTTGGTGATTTTGCAGCATTTCTGCAGCAACGGAAGTCTAAATGGAATCCATAGATGGAAAGTCGGTTTCCCTTATGGTCTGGGCTGTGCACACAACTTTCTGTAGTTTCTGGGCAGACCAATTAGTATACCAGGCCACTATGCACCCATCTTATAGCATACATCCTATGGTGCATCTATAAAAGTTGGTGAGGATCCTTATGGACACGTTGAATTTCCTAACTTTTACAGATGCACTTCAGGAAACATTCTATCCAAGTGCATAATCAACCTGTTCAGAGATGTTATTATACACATCTGGAGTGGGTAGGATTACTACCATTGTACCTCATGTAGCAAGTGGTAGGGAAGATGATGGCCTCTTAATTTTATTGCTAGACTATTAAACCAGAAAGTCAGCTCATATTCTGGGGATTCAGGTTCAATACCCGCCATGGAAGATGCTGGAATTTGAATTCAATAAAAAATATCTGAATGATGACCATAAAATCTTGATCTGAAAAACCCATCTGTCTCACTAATATCCTTCAGGAAAGGAAAGCTGCCGTCCCTACCTAGTGTGGCCTGCAAGTGACTCCAGACCTACAGCAATGTGGCTGACTCTCAACTGCCCTCTGAAATGGCCTAACAAGCCACTCAGCCGCATCAATCTCTACTAGGGATGGGTAATAAATGCTGTCAACATTGTGGGGGTTATTATTGACACGAAACTGAACTGGACCAGCCATATAAACACGATGGCTAAAAGAGCAGTTCAGAGGCAAGGAATTCTGCAGAAAGTAACTCAAACCCTGTCCAGCATCTATAAAGCAGGAATGTGATGGATACCTCTCTGTGTTGCCTACATAGCAGCAGTGACTATATTTCAAAAGTACTTCCTTTGTGATAAAATGCTTTGGGACGGTCTGAGATTGTTGGAAAGCACCGTAGAAAGGCAAGATCATTGTATATATCATCTGACCATTTTGGTTTGATTACTTCCAAAGGTAGCTAAAGAATTTCTGAAATCAAGTTATATTCTGTCCATATTGAAAAGGTATGGGGGAAAGCTTTGGGAAACAAAAAGATTCCAGGGTTTCTTGCAGTATATGAATTGATTTTGTATTAAAATTTACTTAACCATTCAAAGGACTATAAGGAGAATTTAAATTCATTCATACGGTTATTTAAAGTATTCAATCTGAATCAAAGCCCCTTAGTGAATTGTCCTCACTTTGTTTGATGTAAACAGTAATGTCAGCAACAGTAATTTTGTAATTTATCCTCAGAAAGCACTGTAGTAGTGAATGAAGATAAAAAAGATTTTATCTCACACCTTTAATGAATAGGATTAAGGACCTAAAGGTTTCGGAATATATTAGACCACTGTATCTTTTATAGTGATGAAAGCCTTAATCTTCAGGGAAGCTATTTCAACCAACTTCTGTCTACAGGTGCTCTTTGCAAGGATACGACACACAGAAATATTCTTGGAATTATTTGTTTTAAATTGCAATAGTAATTGGACAGAATAGTACAGTAAACTTTGTGGCATTTGAGGTGTATAACTTTTGTTGGTTTATCAAGAATGCCAATTCATAAGGTGACAGCTAAAACAAAATTTGCTGTATCTCTTTATTAGCAAGATGGAGTCAGAGCTGTTGGACCCGTGCAACCGATGTGGTTATTTTCAGTTTCATAGAGTCATAGAATCATACAGCACGGAAACAGACCCTTCGGTCCAACCCATCCGTGTTGAACAAGCTTCCCAAATCCAACTTGCCTGTATTTGGTCCATATCTCTCTAAACCTTTCCTATTCATGCAACTGTTCAAATGCCTTCTACATGTTGGAACTGTGGCTGCATCTACCCCTTCCTCCAGCAGTTCATTCCACACACAAACCACGCTGTGTGTGAAAATAATTGCCCCTCAGGTCTCTTTTAAACCTTTCTCCTCTCACCTTCAAATTATGCCGTCTGGTTTGAATTCCTCTGCCCTAAGGAAAAGCCCTTTGCTGCTCACCTTATTTAAACCCCTCATGAATTTATCAACCTCCATAATGTCAATCCTCAGCCTCATATGCTCCAGGGAAAAAATTCCCAGCCTATCCAGTCTCTCCCTATAACTCAAACACTCCAGATCTGGTAACATCCTTGTAAATCTTTCCTGGATTCATTTTGCATTTTTCCTTGATGAGACAATCTAAGCTGGGTTGGAACTACAATTTTCTCAGTGTCACCAGGGTTTTGAGGGAAAAGAACACTCAAGGATATTCATCACAATGGTAGAAGGGTTTATTAATTGTTTTTGTGGGATGTGGGCATCATCATCTTCATGTTGTCCATCCCTAAGTGGCCTTGGGAAGATACCTTTTTGAATCACTGCACTCCTTTTGGTCTGGGTTAACCCACAATGCTATTAGGAGGGAATTCCAGGATTTGGCCCAGCGACACTGAAGCAATTGTGATATATTTCCTTGTTTGGGATAATGAGTGGGGTTGGGGTGAGGAGATTACAGGTGGTGGTTCCCTTGTAGCGGTTCTCTTGTCCTTCCAGGCCACCTGACGAAGAAGCAGTTCGCCAAACGCTTGTGATTTCAAATAAACCTGTTGGACTATAACCTGGTGTCGTGTGATTTCTGACATTCTCTACCCCAGTCCAATACCAACACCTCCATATCATGACATCTATGAAGACAGAAACAGAGACATTTCAAATCTGATGTGACTCTTCTGCAGAATCAAAAATTGACTGTTTGTTCAGACACCTGTCGATTATATCAGCTGTTAAAATGTTATCTGCTTCAGGCCACCCTTAAATGGCCATGAGACTCCAGACTCACAACACTGTGGTTGACCCTTAACTGCCTTCTGAAATGACCTAAAAGTTACTCAGTTGGTGCAACAAGGTGTGGGGAAGGGTGCAAAGGGGTTCTGTGTGAATACCTCCACCTCACAAACGGCAGCAATTCACGATAGTGGTTCAATAGCACCCCCTCAAGGGCAGTTCAGGTCGGGCAATAAAACTAGTGCTTGCCAGCGACTCTCGCATCTCAAGAATAAAATGAAATCTACAACCTAATAGCTAGCAGGCAATGGAAAGGAATTGTCTTGGCTGTTAGGTTTTCTTGGACACCCCACATGAACCACATGGAAAGGACAGCACCCACAGTGGACAAAGGTAAATGTGACAGTGTTTTATCTCAGCCACAATGCACTCTTTAGAACTCTGTCTAACAGCTGCTGACACCTTATCGCCAAATAACTACGACATCGAAGCACCCTGGACTCTGCTTGCGTTAAAATCTGACAACACATGAAAGGTGAAAAGGCTAAGTCTCTTCTGAGACCTAGGTGTGTAATTAATGAATCCCATCTCTGTAAATTCCAAATCAATGAGTATTTTCAACTGTTTATGCTTTAGAAAATTTCCCCATCACAGTTGATGTTTGTAAGTGATTGTGTAAGGGAAATGTTTCATTGTTATATTAATCTAGATTCCTGGTAATTAATAAATATTGGAATAAGCAGGTTGTTCGCAGAATAGGAATGGTTGAAGTGAGGTCTTCCACTGAAAGTAGAATAATGCTGATTTAAAGCAGCTGGTTCTAAGTTCTTATATTTGATGCTGATTCTCAAACTCACCACCAGCTTTGAACACTGATATGTAATGTATCCCTGAGGATTGAACTTCGAAATGTGTATCTCCAATTTCATTGTCAGATTTATGGCTCACTGCTCTGCATCGCATGTTGTGTGAAGATCACTGACTGAATCTCAGCCAGGCCTCTTACATTATCTGTTGGATTCATGACATCAGCTGACAAGCCAGTTTATCTAAGATGTGGCACAATATCATTGTTGCAGCAACATTCATGGTTTGACTATTTAGATTTAGCACAGAAATAGGCCATTTGGCCCAGCAGGTCTTGGTTGCCCTGTCATAGGAAGGATATTATTAAGATGTGGCACAATATCATTGTTGCAGTAACATTCATGGTTTGACTATTTAGATTTAGCACAGAAATTTGGCCCAGCAGGTCTTGGTTGCCCTGTCATAGGAAGGATATTATTAAAAGCTGGAAAGGGTTCGGAAGACATCTACCAGGACGTTGCTGGGTATGGAAGGTTTGCATTATCAGGAGAGGCTGGATAGGCTGGGACTTTTTCATTGGAGCATAGGAGATTGAGAGGTGACCTTACAGAGGTTTATAAAATCATGAGAGGTATAGATAAGGTTAATGGCAATTGTCATTTCCCTAGGATGGGTGATTTCAAGACTAGGGGACATATTTTAAGGTGAGAGGAGAGAAATTTTAAAAAGACATGGGGGCAAGTGTTTTTACACAGAAGGTGGTTTGTGTGTGGAATGAAATTCCTCAGGAAGTGGTGGATGTGGGTACAATTACAATGTTTAAAAGACATTTGGATCAGAACATGAATGAGAAAGGTTTGGAGGGATATGGTCCAGGAGAAGGCAGGTAGTACTACCTTTGTTTGGAATTATGGTCAGCATGGACTGGTTGGACCGAAGGGTATGTTTCCGTGCTGTATGACTCTATGACTGTATGTCCATGCTAGTGTTTATGATCCACCTGATCATCTCATCCTAATTCATTACACCCACTCGACATGCGGAGATGATGGTATTATAGTAATGTTACTTGCCTAGTAATCCAGAGATCCACAATCATGCCCTAGGGAAAAATTCCATCCGTTTAATGAATGTCCTCCAGGGAGAAACATCTGTCTGCTTTACCCACTCTGACTTACATGTGATTTCAAACCGATAGCAATGTGGTTGACTTCTAACTGTCTCCTGAATTAGCCCTAGCGAGCCACTCAGTTCAACAGCAAGTTGGGATGAGCAACCAATGCCAGTCTTGCCAACAATGCCCACATCCCATGAAAGAATGAAAAGATCTAATACTTCCCCACCTCATGTACATATATCACGGCCACTTACACATATCTATGTTACATCTTTCAATAATTCCCTGTGCTGGAGAGTTCCTCATTCTCACCAGTCTCTCAGTAAAGTGATTCTTCCTCAATTTCTGATAGCTACAGCTCACATTTTGGATTTAGCAGGATCATTTGAGAGCTTTCCAGGGTTGTCCCTGTCTTTCTGTGAGTTGCCCTCAGCTAGGATAAGGGTCCCATGCACTGGATTACAAGCCATGGCCAAGAGCAGAACCAGCACAGTCTCTGCCATGGTGGCAGAAGAGCGATAACCTTAAGGGATAATGGCCACTTGCAGGGGGATCCTTCCAGAAGAAGAGCCACAAACAGAAATTGATGGCGAAACTCAACAGGTCTGGCAATATCTTTGGGAAGAAAGCAGAGTTAATGTTTCATGTCAGGTGACTTTATCAGAGATAGAAAAATGAACAGAGGACCTGTCCTGGGGTAGACCATTGTTACAGTTTCGAAGTGGAAATAGTTACTTTGGGTTGACCTCTTCAAACCCCTTCAAACCTTTGCAGAGTTCAATCAGATCAGAATTAAACAGCTCTACTGTCTCCTTTTCATCTTCCCACTCACTGATATTTTCAAATTTCTTTCTGTAATAACTCCACAGAGGCCACTATGCCGTTACCAAGTCTCCTTTTCTTTATATATGAACAGTCCTTAACTTTATCTCATTCAGAGTCAGGTATCTCTGACACTCCTCTTTTTATCTGTCAGCCAGGTCTCACTGATTGGACCAGATTAACAGCCCCAATCAAGGAACTCAAATTCTATGATGTCCAGCTGGCTGATCTCATACCATCACTACATCTTAGCCTAATCCAACTAATCATAATATCATCCTGACTTGAAAGGACAATGGAATCCTGTCAGTGGACATGTTGCGTTGCGTGGAACCAGTCCATCCTCGTTCAGTTTTTCCATTTTAACTCCCAACCCACTCAAAAAGCTGAATGTGTTCCAATAAACAACCCATTTGTGGTTTGGAGTTTTACAAATATGATCTTCATTTAGGAATTGGTTTGAACTTTTTTTACATGTAATAAAATTAAGCCAATGTCTAATAAAAACTGACATTTCTCAGCTTTTGTTCTGGGAATCCGATTACTCAGCTGATGCATTGAGGCTACAATGATTTGTGGTGCTCTGAATTATTCATCATCGAGTCATGTACATTGACAGATTTTTCAATATGGAAGTAATAACTTGAATGTGAACATACACTGAATGTTGGCAGGGTTGAGTGGAGCAAAGGCATTTTGTGCAGTATTATTTCCAACTCTTAAACGTTAGTTAAATATTTAGCTTAGTAAGTGATAAGTGGTTTTTCTAAATATTGGATTAAAGACGAAGTAAAGATACCCTCCAAAAGTGTACAAAATGATACAAAATATTGACAGAGCATAGTTGTGTGTAGTGACAAAGACTATAAGACAATCTGCATTATTACAATTTATTTGTTGATCAGTGATCTTATATCTGCACAGTTATTTGAATGTGGAGTTATTTAGACCAGTATTTATTTGTTCAAATCACTCCATGCCAGCTCTTTACACTTATTCGAAAGCATCATATCGTGCCAAAGTTTGCAGCTGAAAAACTGGGGCATTCACTCCAAATTGATGTCTATATTTCAAGAAAGTACATTAAAACAAAACCTCCCACTCACTTTCTCTCCTCTTCTGATTCGCAGGTCCCTGGCAGTGAGAGTGGTATGAGCAATGGTTGCATTCTTGTTATTGTGAGCTGTTGTGTGGTAGACAATGTGCTTTAATTCCCCTCCACAGCTCTCTTCATCCTGAGCATTTCTAAGATCTGTCCATGACCAAACACTGCTGAAAACCTTCCTCTGCCAAGGTTATACCAAGGGCTGTCTCTTTGAGTCCCTAGATTTCTAAGGTTCTCATGTTATTTTTTTTCATTCTTCTGTGAAGTTGGGATGTTACAGATGAGGCAACCATTGTTGCTCATCCCTAATTGCCCCTGAACTCAGTGGCTCACCCAGCTGTTTCAGATGGCAGTGAAGAGTTAACCACATTGCTGTGGGTCTGGAGTCACTTGTAGGCCAGACTGGTTAAAGATGGCAGATTTCCTTCCCTAAAGGATTTGTTAAATTAGTGAATGAGATGGGGATTTTTTTTCATTACAAACAGTGACTTAATTTAGTTTCCAATTCAAGAATTATTAATTCAATTTAAATTCTATCAGGTGCCGTGGTAAGATTGAACCTCTGTTCTTTGAACATTAAGTTGGGTCTCTGGATTATTAGCACAGTGACTTTTGGCTGCATCTTATGTTGCTTTGGGTAAATCCACGTTGTGTCGGGTTTTTTGGAGGATTTTTTCACTGTGAGGCCTAGTAAGTTTTCTCACCGTATCTTACCAAAGTCACCTTGTTAATTATCTACCAGGCCTTATGATGTCTCTCACATTCAATTCTGGCCCCATCCTACTACACACCATTTCTACAACAACTTGTCACTCAATGAATATCTAGCACCCTTTGCACCCACAACATCTTTGAATGCCCATGGTGCGCTTCAGTGTTCTGCATGGTTGCTAACGTTTGTGCCAAACATGGTAGACAGCGGAGATTGGTACCCAGCTTCCCCCGATGGAGTGGTGCTGATCCAGGATATCCTCTTCCCTCAGGAAAGCTGGAGAGTTGAAGCAGTTTCAGTCATCTATGAATGTCCGTCACTGGAGGAAGAAGGCCTTCTCCACTCTGTCAGCATGAGTGACACCATCTTGTCTCTGACAGCTCAGGCATACTCCATCTGTGTTAATGTACCCACTTCCCATCAGGTCTCACTTGTATGCGACATCTTCCCTCAGTGACTATCACCCACCCCAATCCCAACAGCACTTGCCCTGCATGCCCCCTGCGCTGTCTAATCACTCACTTGGGACTATGTCCCTATGTTTTGTGCCATGCACTTTCACCCCTCTAAACACCTGTTTCTCTCTCTTTCACACTCTCACTCCAGAAGGAAACAACCCATAATAGTGCAGAAAGACGCAGGACTAGCACTGACCTGCTCTTCACCCTTATGTGGAGAGGATCCTGACTTGGACTGCCCCAAATAACTGATTGACTGTGTCCAAGCTCGTGGACTAGTACTGGTACTTGCCCTTGACTTCCAGTGCCCAAACCACTGAGCAAAGGGCATCTCTCCTGACTTTACTGAGGCCTGCTGACAGCCATAAAAAGTTTCCTGGCTTTATGATGGACTGCAAACAGCAGCAGGAAGAGCATGGTATCTCCTGCTGATGGGACAAGGTACAAAAGGTCAAGGCCAAGCAGGGAGGTTGTGAGCCTCCAGGTAGGCTCAGAGGGAATGGGCATTGTGAAAGCAAGTAAAGATCCCAGAGATGCAGCCTGTCCCAGTCCACAAACTGGGCATGTGTCCCAGAATGCAAAGTATCCTTGCTGAAGTGTTAGATTGATAGTTACTGGTGTACCCTGAGGTGCAGCACTGAAATGTAGAAGAGATGGATCAGAGATGTGCCATGAGGGTTCTTAGAAGCTGGTACATGCCAGATAACAATGTCTGTGGATGTGCCCATAGAATGTGCCTTGAGATGTTTGTGCCTTCAGTCCAAAATGGAGGTCATTCGGAGAAAGCAGTGAGCTGACTACAACAGGTGCTTGCTCTGGTTTCCTTGTCAAGTTTTCCCACCATCGTGTTGCTTTGGCTAGTTTGCTAACACGGGTGGTTAGATATTAATGAGGCAAGTCAGACTGTTAACAAGGTGCTTAACAGCCCAGCAAGGAACTCGCCATATGCTTGTTAAAAGCGTAGAAGATGGCACAAGTTGCTCCTGATGTTGCAATGAGCTTCATGCCCAATTCTATCACACATTGCCCACCTTGCTCAAACTCCAATAAGATTCTGTCCATTGTCATTTCATCACCAGCTCTCAAAGATTATATCTCTTTCCCATTCAGACAGAAATCAGAGTTTGTGGAGTGTTTTAAGGAAAATAGCTTCGAGCAGCACTTTCTAGATCTAATCAGGGAGCAGGTTATCCTACACTTTGTGATGTGCAATGAGGAATAATTATTTCATGACCTCATACTAAAAACAAAACCTTTAAGTAGCAGTGATCATATCACTGCATTCAATTTGAGGGAGAGTAAAATGGGCCTAAGACCAGTGCTTTAAACAAAATAAGAGTGATTACAAAGTTTGATGAAGGTGAATTGGGAAATTAGGTTAAAGGATTAGTCAGTAGAGATGCAATGGTAGATACTTAAACAGATATTTTTATCACATTTAATAAAGATTCATTAGAGTGGGGAAAAAGATTCTAGGAGAAGGATGCACTTTATTGGCTAAGAAAGAACGTTAAAGATAAACATGAAAGACAAAACAAATTCCTCTGCAAAATTTACTACAGGTCAGAAGACTGGACAGAATTTAAAAACCAGCAAAGAATGATTAAGAATATAAGGGAGCCGGAATTAGAAGACAAGGAAGCTAGCTAGAAATATTTTTAGTAGAGTAAGGATTTAGAAAGGGAAAGAGTAACTGCTGCAGTTGAAGCCAGTGTCTATTTCTTTGAAAAGTGAAAGTGATCTTTCCAAAAAGGTCAAGACATATATACATCCAACTACTGATATTGTAAATTAATATTTTTGAATATTTTTGAAATTAATATGTAATTATTTTAAAGTAAATTAACCTTTAGAAGATAAGATATCTTCATAATCAATGACTTGGATGAAACATTTGCTACATTTGGCTTACAACATAATGAGACATAACAAAGTTAATTCTGACGAGGACATAAAGAGTCGACAAAGGGATTTAGATAGGGTTAAGCAAGTGGACAAAAATATGGCAAATAAAGTATAATGTGGGAAATGTGAATTTATCCACAATGGTAGGAGGGATAAAACAGCAGTTTTTAAAAGAAGGGTGATTGCAAAGCTGGGTGTCCTGGCACATTAATCACAAAAGCTAAACATTCAAGTACAGTAAGTCCTAGAATCGTAGAGTCATTCAGGATGGAAACAGACCCTTCAGTCCATGCTGAAGGTAATCACAAACTAGGCAAAAGTGGGTACTGCAGATGCTGGAGATTAGAGTCAAGATTAGAGTGGTGCTGGAAAAGCACCAGGATGATGAATGGCTTTTGCCTGAAATGTCGATTTTCTTGCTTCTCAGATACTGCCTGACCTGACCAGCACCACTCTAATCTTGACAATAATCACAAGCTAAACTAGTCCCATCTGTCTGCTCCCGGCCCATATCCCTCCTAACCTTTCCTATTCATGTGTCTTTTAAATATTGTAACCATGCCTGCATCCACCACTTCCTCATTGCAGACACAAACCACCCTCTGTATAAAACAATTGCCCCTCATGTCTTTTTTAAATCCTTCTCCTCTCACCTTAAAAAATGTGCTCTCTGGTCTTGAAATCCCCCATCCTAGGGAACAGGCATCTGTTTTTCATCTTATCTATACCCCTTATGATTTTATAAACTTCTATAAGGTCACCTCTCAACCTTCTACATTCCAGTGAAAAATGTCCCAGCCCTATCCAGTCTTCCTTTATAACTTAGACCTTCCATACCCGGCAACATCCTAGTAAATCTTTTCTGAACCCTCTCTAGCGTAATAATATCCTTCTTATAATAGCTGTTTTCATTGTTTTGCTATTTTTTTCTATTTATTTGTGGGGTGTGGGCGTCACTGGCTGGCCAGCATTTGTTGCCTGTCCCTAGCTGTTCTTGCAGATAAAATTGTTGTATTAAACACAGAATGAGAGAGAGTGAGTGAGTGTGACAAATAGAGGGTTCAGAGGTTTTGGAGTTTTGTTGTCATTGAGTGAGTTTTAGAAGCAAACACAGAAAACAATTGTGCATTAGGTTTCAGTTAGAAGATTCTGGATCTTTTTAGCATAGGGGAAATACTGATTGCTTGAAAAAACATTTTTGGATTAGGGAATTTTTGCAGAGGTTTTGGCTAAAGCTGGATATACTAAGTCTGGGATGTGACTTGCTCAATAATAGAATCATTGAATCCCTACAGTATAGAAGCAGGCCATTACAGTCCACACCGACCCTCCAAAAAGCATCCCTCCAAGTCCCCCCCCCCCCCCCCCACCGCCACTCTACCTGTGTAACCCTGCATTTCCAATGGCTAACCCACCAGCCTGCACACCCCTGAACACTCTGGGCAATTTAGCATGGCCAATCCACCTGACCTGCACATCTTTGGACTGTGTGAGGAAGCCGGAGCACCTGGAGGAAAACCCACGCAGACACGGGGAGAATGTGCAAACTCCACACGGACAGTCACCCAAGTTTGGAATCAAACCTGGGTGCCTGTCGCTGTGATGCAGCATTGCTAACCACTGAGCCACTATGCCGCTGTGAACATCAGCCTGGAACATAACATCAGTCCAATTTGGCATTCTTATTTACCTCCACACTTCTAAAACACCATCAAAATCTATAAACCTCATTAAGAAACAGAAAGAGTTTTTTATAGGAATCTTTTGAAGGAACAAATCTGTGTTGTTTATATCTTCCATTCGCACAATCCAAAAACGCACAACCCAGATGGCCTCCTTCTTCAAGGACCACAATTTTCCCCCCCCGACGTGGTCAACGATGCCCTCCACCGCATCTCTTCCACTTCCCGCTCCTCCGCCCTTGAGCCCCGCCCCTCCAACCGCCACCAGGACAGAACCCCACTGGTCCTCACCTACCACCCCACCAATCTCCATGTACAGCGCATCATCCGCCGTCATTTCCGCTACCTCCAAACGGACCCCACCACCAAGGATATACCTCCCTCCCCTCCCCATCAGCATTCCGTAAAGACCACTCCCTCCGTGACTCCCTCGTCACATCCACACCCCCCACCAACCCAACCTCCACTCCCGGCACCCTCCCCTGCAACCGCAGGAGGTGCAAGACTTGCGCCCACACCTCCCCCCTCACCACCCTCCAAGGCCCCAAAGGAAACTTCCAGATCCGCCACAGATTCACCTG